>NW_022983532.1:884332-922465 GCF_010093885.1 Aplosporella prunicola CBS 121167 | reverse complement strand
GTCGGCCTTGCCTAGCGTGTCTTGCTGCGCGGCGTCAGACGGGCGAGAGGTGGGCGTGGCAGCGCGAAGGATGATGATGGCTCACTGCATGTTGGGGGAGTTGGTTGTAGCTCTCTCTCTAGCTGCGATCGGTGCGGAGATACGAAGGCTTAGGCCAACGGGCCGCCGAGAACGCCCGGATGCTTACCTTGTAGGTACGGCATTCCCTTGACCTACAGGCTCGGTCCCTACCTGGACCACCTATCCGTACGAGGTGGGCCCGCGGTCAGTGGTTCGATCCGTGATGGCGTCGAGTGTTTGCTTGCCACCACACCGGTTTGTAGCCAAGTGCGAAGGGAGGGGATACGAAGAGGGAGGAGCAACTGGATGAATATAAAGTCACCCGTCTTCCCACCTCTAGACTTCTCTCCCACCATCAACCCATCAATCCAGTCCATCCTCACTACCAACATCCTCTTTCATACCATTCCATAATCTTAATCCAACCAACACCACTCCACCCAGCCAAAATGCAGTTCACCACCATCCTCGCTACCATCGCTCTGGCCTTCGGCGCCTCTGCCACCAGCGTCTCCTACGACACCGGCTACGACGATGCCTCCCGCAGCTTGACTGCCGTCTCTTGCAGTGACGGTGCCAACGGCCTGATCACCAAGTACGGCTGGCAGACCCAGGGTGCCGTTGCCGGCTACCCCCACATTGGCGGTTCTGACACCATTGCCGGATGGGGCTCCGCTAACGTGAGTGTTCCCGTTCCCCGCATCTCATGATTGATGCATGGTTCGGAAGTACGCAGATTGACTGACATGTGGACAATGCAGTGCGGCAAGTGCTACCAGTTGACCTACAACGGCAAGAGCATCAACGTCCTGGCCATCGACCACGCTGCCAACGGCTTCAACCTCGCCCAGGCCGCCATGAACGAGCTCACCAACGGCCAGGCCGCTCAGCTTGGCCGCATTGACGCTCAGTCCGTCGAGGTCCCTGCTGCCCAGTGCGGCTTGTAAATCAACCGCCACAGACGAGAAGAGGAGGAAGATCCATCGAAAATCAAGCATCAAAAAGATGTTCGGTATGACGTCTGAAGCATGATGCAGAGGCGGGGGAGGTTGTGATCCGAGAGATCAGCGCATTAATCTCTTGTACACGGGTAATGAGTAATGTCTAACGCTCCTTTGGAATAATGAAAACATTGCACCTACAAACTTTTTGCATTGATGCTCTTGAGAAATTGTCGTGCTTGAAGGACTGGAGTTGAACCAGAGTAGAGGCGTCGAAGATCATGCGAAGTGCTACCGGCAGGTTGCTTGCTCGGTTGTGAGTTTGTGCACCTTGCACCCGTGCGCCTCGAGTAAACAAGCCATCCTTGCGAGGCAGGATGTTAACCAAATGAATGACCTGGGTGTGCGTGCAAAAAACACCGTCGGCCTCACGTGGAGAAGAAGCTCAAAACGCACCAACACACGGACATAGCCGCCCTAAACCCCGCGCCCATATTTCCCTATCCAGGCAAGCGAACTTCTTCCGCCGCCGCAGCCCACGTCTCTCCGCCAACCACACTCATCACCACCTACCATGCTTCCGCTCCGCACGCGCAGCATCCTGCGCCAGCCCCTGCGCACCCTCCCGACGCTATGCCGCGCGTGCCAGCAGCGCGCGCTGCAAACGACTGCGCGCCTACGCGCCGCCGCGCCCAACGACCCGCGTCCCGAGGGCGGTGACGCAAACGCGAAGCCGCGCGAGGCGTCGGTCGGCCAGGGCCTCGCGAGCTACAAGGCGCCGAGCAAAGCGGAGGGCTTCACGCCGCAGGTGCTGGGGCGGCCGATTGGGTTCCACAGGCCGCCGGTGCCGGGCGACTACAGCGGGCGGGATGAGCGCAGCGTGCGGCAGCGGCGCGACGACTTTGTCGACTGGGACAAACACATTCAGCGGCGGAAGGAGCTGTAAGTTTTGCCCAGTCTGGCCAGTCTGTTGGCTGAGCGACCCGCAGTCCAGGCGCAACGGTGCGAGGACATAGCTGACGGCGCATTCATAGGACCAAGCAGGTCAGCAAGCCTTACTTCCGCGACTTCACCAACATGCAGTACCACTCGGGCAAGTCGTTTCTGGCGAACCCGCTCGTGTTCCGCCGCGACCGCGCGCTCTTCTTCCCCAACTTCGTCGGCACGACGCTGGCGTCGCCAAAGCAGGAACGCGACACGACGCTCGTGCTGCTGGACCGCGTCTCCGTCGTGTCTGTCTACAGCTCGCAATGGGGCCTTGAGCAGGCCAAGACGTTCATCGACAACTCGGCCAATCCGGGCCTGCACGAGGTGCTTGACAAGCACCGCGATGCTGCGCAGCTCGTTGAACTCAACCTCGAGGATAATGCTTTGAAGGCTATGATTGTCAAGTTCTTCCAGGGCAGGCTGAAGGCTGAGAGGAGGGAGGAGGATTGGGACAAGTATTTCCTCATCAGGCGAGGCATCACGGATGAGCTTCGCGAAAACATAGGTCTGATGAACAGCAAGGTCGGGTACACTTTCTTGGTGGATGGACAATGCAGGATTCGCTGGGCAGCAAGCGGAAACGCCGAGGGAGAGGAGAAGGAGTGGCTGAACAAGGGACTGAAGATGCTGGTCAACGAGGCTGCGAGCCACCCAGAGAAGAGCGGTGCCAAGGTCGCGACCAAGGCTCCGACTAAGGCCCGAGTTGCGTCGGCTGATGCGTCATAGCCACCGACACAGCGTGACGAGCGAAGAGTCGCGCAGGATGTGATGAAATTGTACAAAAGATGTAACGCTTCTCAATGACTGGCGTGATAATTCGCCCGCTTCCCAACCAAACGCCGATCCTCATGTTCCAAAAAAGTCCAGTAAGACAGAGTGCAACGAAAGCTCGACTCCTTAACGCCCTGCCATTAACCTACAACGTGAGGCCTGTCCGGTCTCACCAAAACCACATGAGCATAAGGAAGCAAAACGCAATAAAACTGCCCAAAATGATTCCGTCTCTCCTCCTCTTAGCGCCGATTCTGCTCATAAGGGTATTGATACCAGGCACCTGGCTCGCGGCGCCAGTGATTCTGCGATTGATGCTGGCGAGGGTCTCGCGCTGGAAGCCAAAGTTCTCGTTGACAGCATAGGCCTGAGAGAGGACAGAGTCGGCCATGTTATGGCTGTTGTCGATGCGGCGGCGTTCGTCGAGCATGTAGTCGGCCTCGGCCTGGGCGGGGTTGGCAGCGCGGTAGGCGTCGATGTCGGAGCGCACGTCGGAGAGCAGGTTGGCGCGGTCGCGGGCGGTGCCGATGGTGGACCGGAGCCGCGACAGCTCGCGCCGGTGGTCGGCGAGTATCTCGCGATGGCGGGCGAGGTTGTTCTGTTTGAGCGCGGAGGAGGTCAGGTCGGCCGAGGAGTCGAGGAGCCGTGTTAGTTGCCCAACGAGGGCGTCGCGCTGGTTGGGGTTAGCAGTGGCGCAGACGAGAAGTAGGAGGGCGAGGTGTGCGGACCTTTTCCAGCAAGTCTTGGATCTGCGATTCGGTGCGCCGCTCCTCTTCGGTGGGCTTTTGGGGGATGTTGGTCATCGAGGCATACTGCGAGTATGTGTGGAATAGAGCTTCAGTCTAGCCGCGCGGTCAGCATGTACAAGGCAGACAGAGGGAATGAGTGAGAGCGCATACCTGAGATTCGAGAGAGCGGGCCTGTTGGCGCAGCTGGGCCCAGCCGCCACCTGTTGAAGCCATGGCTCAGAAGTGTGTTGTCGCAAGAGTGCCAACTAAAGTGTGGTGACCTTGGCTGGCGCTGTCAAGCTGCAGGCGCTCGGCGGGCGCACGTGATTGGCGGCAGGGATGGCGGGGCTTGGCCACGGCGCTTGCCGCTAAGCGAGGCGCGCCCACTTCGACGACTGAATTTGCGGCGACCCCATCGCTTTTTCGCGACTGAGACGACGACCGACGACGACGACCCCCATCCCCTCACGAACCACCGACCAGTTCAACAACTCGCCACAATGGTACGGCAAGCACCCTTGGACCGCCGCCGTGCAATGAGTGCTAACGCAGTGCTCGCAGTCGTCCGGAAAGGTTAAGGCTGGCCAGCTCTGGGGAAAGAACAAGGAGGAGCTCCAGAAGCAGCTCGAAGAGCTGAAGACCGAGCTCGTCAGCCTTCGCACCCAGAAGATCGCTGGCGGTGCTTCCTCCAAGCTCACCAAGATGTACGGCTTCCCGAATCCCTCACCCGCACCCAAGCTCCCGGGTTACGCGCACCGAATTTCGCACTCGCCCCAACGGGGGACCGAAGACATCGAATGACAAAAGGGTCATGATGAGAGAGCAAAATTGGCTGACTGGAATCTTTCGTTTGCAGCCACGACGTCAGGAAGTCGATCGCCCGCGTCCTCACCGTCATCAACGCCAGCCAGCGCAACCAGCTGCGCCTGTTCTACAAGGGCAAGAAGTACCTGCCTCTGGACCTCCGCTCCAAGAAGACCCGCGCCATGCGCAGGCGGTTAACGAAGCACGAGGCTTCCCTCACCACCGAGAAGCAGAAGAAGAAGCAGATCCACTTCCCCCAGAGGGTCTTCGCCGTCAAGGTATGAGGACAAACCCGCCCGCCCATCACCACCGAGCACGACGGGCACTGCCGCAAACGCTTTCCCGCCGTGCCGGGCCCCGCAAAAGAAATAATCACAGCAAAACCGCCAATATACGAAAAAAACATCGAATGAGTTGCTGACAATGGTGTTCGTGCTACAGGCTCAGGCGTAAGCCTTTGGTCCGGGGTGTTGTCTTCGGTTTCTTCTAGCATTTCGTTGCGCGGGCTATCGGATCGGTCACCACACGGCGGGGTAAATCAGCGATGTTGTACCTAAAGCAAAACGTCAGGATGGCCTAAAAAGAGCAAAGTTACGACAAAGCAAAGCAAAGCCAATGGTCTGGTCGATTTGTCCGTGCCCATTCTTTTCCCGAATTGAGTGCCCGAGCGAAGAGGGAAGAAAGCGTGGAAGGCGTGTGGATGTTGTTGTTGTTGTTTGTCCGTCGGTGTTGCGTGTGTGTGCTTACCTACACAGCGAGATGAGGATTCCAAACATACTCGTGGTTTGGCCGTTTGCGCTGCGCCGAGGAACACATCCATTGAGTGCCGGTGCCAAGTGCTTTTGAGACGTGCGTGCATTGCATGCAGATTTCCCATATGCAACTACTACCCTGCTTACTAGCACGATGACGTCTTGGCAGCAGCACCCGGGCGCTCAATTATACCTAGTAACGTCGAGCAATAACAACTGTATACGCAACTATCAGCACACCAAGCAATACCATCCGCCACTACCACTTCCAACCTTCCGTCACTCTCATTTCCACCTCCACACTGCCCGCCCGCTCTGCCCCACTACTCAGCATTCGCGCCCCCTCCACTAGCCACCCAATCCCCTAGCCCTAACCCCGGCCTCGGCTTCACGACATCACAACACCACAACACCACACTATAACACATCAAAGCACCTCACCACCTCACCCACGTCTCACAGAATAACAGCAGTGTACAATATAGCTCAGACCACCACGTCCTCTGTACCAGCATATCGTTCCGCAATATCATACCTTGTCCAATTGAGCAGTGTCAGGTAGGAGTAAGAGTACCTAGGTAGGGACGAGAGAACACTACGGTCGTCGGAGGATGGTGGTATATAGGTAGGTAATGGCGCAATGTACATACATACATACATGTATGCATGTGTGCCCTTATGGGTTATGTGTCCAGCTATGGGTGTAAGTTCGAGATCTAGCTAGGGAGTGATATGTCAGCAGTGTAGAGACTTGGTTGCGGTATCTGTAATGTTTGTATGGAGGAGCGACCACTGGGGATGTAAATGACAATAGCTACATCTGTAGCCAGTAGTCGTAACGACGCGCAACGGTGGTGATACATAGTGCTCACATACTTGAAGTGGAAGCAGACGAGACGCGCTGGACATTCTTATACACTATCACACACACACACACACACACAGACTCAACCACATACTCACACACTCATACAAGCCAGCACCCACAACACACGCACACACACACCACCACAACAACAACAAGCACAAACACCAAAAAACGCCGTTCCCGCCTCGTCTACGCTACGTTACGCTACCACAGCCAACAACCCAAGCCATTTCCAAGCTGAAAGCACAATCTTCAACCGACTACAGCCCTCTCGAATCTGCGCGCTGAAAAGAAAAGAAAAGAAAGCAAATCAAACACAGCAAATGCGCCACCACATGTAACGGCAGCAGCCGTGCGTGCAGAAAAATCGAGACGGAAAGAGGAGGAAGAGGGAAAGAAAGAGAAGAAGCGAAGAAAAAGAAGAAGAAGCTGTAAAAAAAAAAACAGAGAGATCTAGATGGATAGATGGATGGCGCTACCTGGGCCTGAGCCAGAGCCTGGGGGGCTCCTTCTTTAACTTCTGCTCTTTTTCTTTTCTTTCTCTCTCGCACTCTCTCACTCTCTCTTCTCGCTTTTGGTGTTGGCACCGCGCCATGCCGCGCGTCTAGATAGCCTCTATTTTACGTGTGCACGAATGTATGTGTGCGGCGTGCTTGTATGTAGTGGTTACATGCGCCACCTCTCATGTCGTCACGCCATCACGTGGTCTGCTTAGATGGTGACACTGTGCGGGGGAGTGAGTCAGCGCGCGAGCTCCAAGAGAGGGAAGTGAAAAAGATCAGAGTAGCCATGTCAGAACTTACCTCCAGGGGTGCTTCTCGTCACCGTACTGGATGCCCGCGATCCAGTCCATCATCTTCTGCGCAATGGGGCCAGCCTCCTTGCCCTCCTCGAGCCCGCACTCGACGAGACGGCCGCGCCAGCTGATCTTGCGCACAGGGCTGACGACGGCAGCGGTGCCGGAGCCAAAGACCTCGAGCATGCGGCCCTCGTCCGCCGCGTCGGCCAGCTCGCGCATGGTGAACTTGCGCTCGCTGATCTTCCAGCCCTTGGGCGTGAGGCGCTCGCGCGCCAGCTCCAGAATCGAGTCGCGCGTGACGCCCTCGAGGATGGTGCCGTCGAGCGGGGCAGTGACGAGCTCGGGCTGGCCCGTCTCCTTGTCCTTGATGGCCGCGAACAGGTTCATGGTGCCGACCTCGGTGACGTACTCCTCCTCGCCAAACAGCCACAGGTTCTGGTGGAAGCCGCGGCTGGCCGCCTGCATCTGCGGCACAATGCACGGCGCGTAGTTGGCGCCGAGCTTCTTGTCGCCGACGCCGCCGGGCCACGCGCGCACGGCGTAGTCGGTCGCCTCGAGCGAGACGGCCTTGAAGCCCGTCGGGTAGTACGGGCCCACGGGCGACGCGATCACGTACAGCAGCGCCGAGCCCGGCGGGCCGACGCCCAGCGTCCGCTGCGTCCCGATCATCGTCGGCCGCAGGTACAGGCTGTAGCCGCGCTGCGACGGGATGAAGCGCTCCTCGAGCGAGACGAACTTGGAGATGAGCTCCGTCATGGGCTCACTGTCGAACGTCGGTAGCGCAATCCGCGCCGACGACTTGTTCAGTCGCGCCATGTTCTTGTCGGGCCGGAACAGCCGGATGGTGCCCTTCTCGTCCTTGTACGCCTTCATGCCCTCGAAGCATTCGAAGGCGTAGTGGAAGACGCATGTCGCAGGGTCCAGCGACAGGTTCTGGTAGGGAGTGATGCGCGGGCTCAGCCATCCTTGCGAAGCGGTCCATTCGAGCGAGAGCATGTGGTCTGGCGGGTGGGAGTCATATCAGCAACCGGTCATGTCATGCGATATGGGTGGTATGATGTAGGTGTATACCAGTGAAGGTGCGGCCAAAGACCAGCTCCTCGGCGGGCAGCAGGTCCTTGGGAGTCGTCGTCTTGGTGATGGACAGCTTGGAGGGATCAATGCCCGCCAGCTTAGGTGATTCGGTGCTGTAAGCTCTCCGACATCGCAGCGCAAGGGAAGGCGCAGGGCGGGCGGCGGAGAGGGTAGAGAGGGCGGAGAATAGGCGGGCGGACCGTTGTTGCAGCATGGTGGAGGGATTGGGCCGTGACGGGGCCGTTTGGGAGAGGGTAGGGGGCAATTGAGGTTGTAGAGAGAGAAAGAGAGGGCGGTGGTGGTGAAATTGTATGACTAGCACATTGACATGCATCGGGGCCAGTCAGCCGCGAGCCGAGCGGCGAGCGCTGAATGGACCCCGGATGTTCCAGAACAACACCGAAGTCGTGGCCCTTGGCCCTTCCTTCGTCCATCGTCCATCGCCCATCGCCCATCCACCCATTACACATCCTCCTCTCACCCCTACCTGCCCTACCTACGTCTCTCGCTTTTTTACGCCCTCCCCGATTCCCACTCCCAGCTTCCCACTTTCACCCACCGCGCGCCCCATCGCCCTTGCGCGCAGCAATGATACTGTAGCCGCCTGATTCCCACTCCCACTCCGCCACCATGTCCATGTTCTCGTCGGCCCTCAAGTCCTTCACCTCCAACATCTCCTCCAACTACAGCATCGCCTCGCAGCCCTCGTCCTACTCCGGACCCTGGAAGATCTACGATGCCAAGAAAAAGAGCACCGGCAAGCCCGCCTCGGTCTTCGTCTTCGACAAGAAGAACCTGGAGCCCCAGGGCAGCGGCGGGCTGGGCATGGGCGGGCGCGCCGCTGCAGGGTCGCTAAAGCGCGTGCACGAGGAAGTGCTGGAGCGTCTGAAGAAGGAGGCCAGTAGCCTGGCGCGACTGCGGCACCCCAGCATCTTGGAGCTGGCCGAGCCCGTCGAGGAGACGCGCAATGGCGGCTTGATGTTTGCGACGGAGCCCGTGACGGCTTCGCTGGGCAGCTTGCTGCGCGATAAGGATGATCAGGAACGGTCGGGCGGCCCGGGAGGGCGCGCCAGCAGGCACGTCGTCGACGACGCGGGGAGCAGGAGGAGGCGCGAGGTGGAGATTGACGAGCTCGAGATCCAAAAGGGCCTGCTGCAGGTGGCCAAGGGCCTCGAGTTTCTGCACGAGAGCGCGGGGCTCGTCCACTGCAACCTGACGCCCGAGGCCGTCTTTGTCAATGCCAAAGTAGGGAGTCCTGCTTTTTCTCCTTTGTGTATAGTAGCTGTGCTGATGTGCTTCATATCAGTCGGACTGGAAAATATCGGGCCTGGCCTTTTGCAGCCCGCCCGAGAATTCAAACAAACCTACTTCTGTCGCTCCCATTTCGCTCTCTGAGCTCCTCAATCACGATCCCCGTTTGCCGCGTTCGGTGCAGATGAATCTCGACTACACGTCGCCCGACTTCGTCCTCGATAACAACATCTCCGTGGCCGCCGACATATTCTCGCTGGGCCTGCTCATCATCGCCTTGTACAACTCGCCGCACCGCAGCCCGCTCGAATCGAACCAGAGCCTGTCCACATACAAGCGCATCTTCGCATCCTCGGCTTCGGTACCGACTCAGTCCAACAACTTCCTATTATCCTCTCCGCTGCCACGGCAGTTGCAGTATGAGCTGCTCCCGCGTCTCATCACGCGGAGGCCAGCGCAGCGTCTCAATGCGCGCGAATTCCAGCAAGCTGGATACTTTGACAACATCCTCGTCTCCACCATTCGTTTCTTGGACACGCTGCCGGCCAAGACACCGAACGAGAAAACACAGTTCATGCGCGGGCTTCCGCGCATCCTCAACCAATTTCCAAAGTCCGTCCTGGAGAAGAAGGTTCTGCCGGCGCTGCTTGAGGAAATGAAGGATAAGGAATTGTTGGCGCTCGTGTTGCAAAATATCTTCAAGATTATTGGTTTGATGCCTGCAGGTAGACGTGCGTTCTGCGAAAAAGTCATTCCGCGTTTGCGCGAGATAATTCTTAGTGGTGGTGGCGTCAAGGGCGAGCGGGACAGTGCAAAGGAGGCGGGACTGATGGTGCTGTTGGAGAACACGCAATTGATGGCCGACAGCACTAATGGCAAGGAGTTCAAAGATGGTAAGTCGTTGAGCCTGTCGGATCACTGCAAATTCTAACCTGTATAGACATTCTTCCAATCATTCATATCGCTCTCGAATCACCTACCCACTCCCTGGTCGACGCCGGATTGCGGACTCTTCCCATCATCTTATACGTTCTCGACTTCTCCACCATCAAGAACGAGCTCTTCCCCATCATCTCTAGCGTATTCGCCAAGACGACCAGCATGGGCATCAAGGTCCGCGGTCTGCAAGCCTTTCAAGTGCTCTGTGGCGGCACGCCCCCAGGACAGGACGGTGCCGATGGCCTCGACGGTATAAACGGCGACGCGAAAAAGAGGAAACAGAACCCAGCAGTCCTGGATAAATACACCATCCAAGAGAAAATCGTCCCGCTGCTCAAAGCCATCAAGACCAAGGAGCCCGCAGTCATGGTAAGAACCGCATCCCCTATTCCCTGCCAAGCAGTAGTCGCACCCGCAGCTTTTAACCCAGCCTTCATAGATGGCCTCCCTCGACGTCCTCAAAGAAGTCGGCAAAATCGCCGACTCCGACTTCCTCGCCACCGACGTGCTCCCGCTCCTCTGGCAATTCAGCCTGGGGCCCCTGCTCAACCTGCCGCAGTTCCAGTCCTTCATGCAGCTGATCAAGCAGCTCTCGACGCGCATCGAGACGGAGCACACGCGCAAGCTGCAGGAGCTCGGCGCGCCGGCCAACGCCTCCGCCACCGCCGCCCCGGGCGACATGTTCCTGAGCTTCGGCGGCGCCGGCGCCAACGGCACGCTGTCGCCCACAGGCGGCGGCGGGGAAGAAGACTTCGAGGCGTTGGTGCTGGGGAAGCCTCGCGGCGTGGACGCCGCTCCGGCCTTCGACGGCGGGTGGGCCGCAAGCGGCACAGCAGCGGCCCCGCAGGCGTCGTCGTCGTCGCGGCCCCCGAACCCCCGCACCCAGTCGGCGGTGCAGTTTTCGTGGAGCACGCCGTCGCCGCCGGCGCAAGGGCAGGCGTACGCGCCTCCGCCCCCGCCCCCGCCGCAGACGTCGGCGCCGGCGCCGAGGCCAACCTCCCTGGCGTTTCCGACTCTGGCGCCGTCCGGTCCGAGCAGGACTATCACGCCCGATCAGAGCATGGCCTCGTTCGGGGTGCTGCAGCCGCAGCGCACGGGCCCGCAGCAGCAACAACAGCAGCAATCGGCGTTTAGTCTGCCGCTGCAGCCGGCGCGGGCGAATAGCAGTGGCGCTGGCATGGGCATGGGCATGGGCACAGGCATGGGTGCGGCGGGCGCTTCTGCAGGCGGCATCGACTGGAGCGCGGCGTCGCGCGCCGTCAACACGCAGAACGCCATGCAAGTGCTGAATCAGAACCGCAGCATGGTGTCGTCGCCGCCGGCGGGGCAGCAGCAGCAGTCGCAGGGCGTGGCCGGCATGTATAGCGCGTTTTCTATTGCGCCGCCGCCGGCTGGGGGCGTGGGTGCGGGGAGGGGCGCGGGTGCGGGTGCGGGATCTGGGGGTATGGGAGGAATGGGCATGGGCATGGGTATGGGGCAGCAGGGCCAGAAGAAGGGGTTGGATCAGTGGGAGAGCTTGATTTGATCTGCCTTGCTTTTATTGGCGGGGTTGGGGTTGGGGTTGGGCTTGCTGGCTCTCTTGGTTCGTTTCGTGCGTTCGTTCGTATTTGTATACCCAGGTTGGCAGGCGGACAGATAGCGTAGGTAGTTGGTGTGGTGTTGGCAGTGAGAGGACGGCGGGGTTGGGAATCGTTGATAGGTATAAAAGGGAATATGGAGAGACAAGTCTTGACGACCTATGTGGGCTTGGCTTTACATCCTCATAACCATATTGTGCCGTCCGGCGGGCCTCGACTGCAGTAGTAGCAGCAGCAGCAGCAGCAGCGCTCGGTGTAGGCAGTGAGTGCTCTGGGAGAGGTCTCGGGTTTTCTTTCGCTGCCAATCGCTGCTCTTTTGTGTTGATGCGCATCAGAAGCGTTTAGGTGTGAGGTATGGTGGCAGAGGACAATGCTGCTGCTATCGCTCGCTCGTTTAAGGTATTGGTTTTGACGCCCATTTCGGAACCAGAGTCGGGTATTACTGCTAGCTTGTGAATTTGGCTATGTTATGTTATTCCGAGGTACCCTGGGGTTTATCTTGTCGATGGGTATACCCCGTGCGAACGAGTTACATATCGGAGGGAGACGGATAGGATACAGGCTGCGGAGAGTCTCGTGTTTGAGCGCAACGTTTGCAGATACACTGGGGCGATTGTGTTGATTTTACTTGATGAGGCTATAAAACATAGAATCTGTTGCAGACGATTAAGCAATATGGAATTATTGCAGGTGGATAGGTATACTCAATCATAGTTTTCAGTGGTGGGTCAATTGTAGCAGGACAGCATGCTCACAAGACCGCTCGAATATTGGAAGAGGCAAACTAGTGGCAAAAGGAGAAGCATCAAAATCCTACAATACAATCATCTCCATGATACTCGGCCATGGCGTGCACGTATCTTTGCCCCAAAATTCCAGCTCGGAGGGCGAAAACGAGCAGGCCTGGATGGATGAAGCCGGGCTACTGAGATTGATCATGCCATGCGGACAAGGGCAAGATTGCTGAGCCCGCCAAAGTCAACTCAGATAAAAACCAGGCCCCCGATAACCGTCGCGGAAAAGCCACGCAGACGTCCGTGAATTCCGATGTTCCGGCAACGATGACGAATCCTCGTACTCAAGGGGTGCACCTGCTCCTTTATGGACCCCACTGAGTCCGCGGATCTCGGAGTCTACACAGCACGGAAACGGATCCATGGGAAAGCTTCCGGGGCGCGTTGATATTGAGGTGATCCATAATCGGAGAGGACTCCAGGAAGAGGCTGGTCCGGAAAACGACAAGCTTTCTAGCGTCACCTTGCATCTGACGCCACTCGGCCGTGGACCGAAAGGGCGGTCCCCCTGTGGAGCCCGTCCCGACCTTTCGACGCTGCGCTCGTGCGTACACGACGGAGATGAGAGAGAAAAGCGAAAAGGAGGCTGAAGGGGGACTCGGGTACTATCGAGGTCCGCCCGAGGCCGGGACGAGATAGGGATTGGAGCCTATAGCCAAGCACTAAGAGACACAGCCCTACAGAAACAGAACTACAAACGAACTTCATATGCCGATCGCGCGCGTGCTAGACGCTGGCTGTGGAGGCCATCACGACTTGAGCACTTGCAGACAGCTGCAGGGCGGGTAGACGATCCGAAGGCGCGCGCGGAGAGGCCGACACGGATTGGTGGAGAAAGTCGGGAGGGGCATGTTTCCTCGAAACGCGGCGGCAGTGGTGATGTTCAACATGAGACAGGAACAGGGTGTGGGCACGTTTGAAGGTGGAGTAAGGTTATCCCTAAAATAGCTGGGGGCAAAGATCGGCGGCGGGAAACAGCGAAAGAGGCATGGCCGGCTTCGGCTACCGATTGTCAAACGGACTTCCTAGACTTCTGACGATCATGGATGCCCCGACTTGTCCAGTAATCTCCGCGTGCGCAACCGATCGCATGAAACTTCCCTGCGTTTACGGCCGGGCTTCAATCGCCCAGGCACCTCGTCGCGATACTTATAATGCCGCTCGCTGTCCACGGTAGGTCTCTTTTTTTTTCCTCACCAGCTTTCTCTCCTCCTGCAAGTGTTCGCTGAGCGTCACTCTCTTTCATTCACTTTGATCCATTGCATTCATTCTTTCTTAAAAAATTAACCCCGGTGGTTTCAAAAATCTCTCTTTCAAAATGAAGTTCACTCTCTCTACCATGCTGGCTGCTGCCACGCTTGTCCCGAGCATCTCGGCTCACTACTGCTTCAACCGCCTCATTGTCAACGACAAGTACACGACCGAGTATGAGTATGTCCGCAAGAACGACAACTCCAACTCTCCCATCACCGATGTCACGTCCAACGACCTGCGC
Organism: Aplosporella prunicola CBS 121167; assembly: GCF_010093885.1. Taxonomy (NCBI): domain Eukaryota; kingdom Fungi; phylum Ascomycota; class Dothideomycetes; order Botryosphaeriales; family Aplosporellaceae; genus Aplosporella; species Aplosporella prunicola. Next base: position 908,625 of record NW_022983532.1, on the reverse strand, counting down.
TGCAACTCCGGTGGACTCGACACCGGCAAGTCCACCAAGACCTACGAGGTCAAGGCCGGCGACAAGGTCGGCTTCGCCCTCGACACGGGCATTGGCCACCCCGGCCCCGTCCAGGTCTACATGTCCAAGGCCGACACCACCGCCGCTGCCTACGACGGCTCCGGTGACTGGTTCAAGGTCTACGAGCTCGGCACCAAGGAGATCACCGACGAGGGTCTCCAGTGGGCCACGGCCAACATGCAGAACTTCACCTTCACTCTCCCCGAGAAGGTCCCTGCTGGCGAGTACCTGCTCCGTGCTGAGTCCATTGCTCTCCACGGTGCCCAGGAGGTCGGTGGCGCCCAGTTCTACATCTCTTGCGCCCAGATCAAGGTTACCTCCGACTCTACCGCTACCCCCGACCCGACTGTGAAGATCCCCGGTGTCTACACTGGCAAGGAGCCCGGCATCCAGATCAACATCTACTACCCCATCCCCACCAGCTACACCTTCCCCGGCCCCAAGGTCTGGCCCAGCGGTGCCTCCAACGAGGAGGCCGTCGCCTCCGCCGGTGCCTCGACTCCTGCCGCCTCCGCTGCCGCCACCAGCTCCGTCGCCGCCGTTAACAACATCGTCTCGACCCCCGCTGCCGCCTCGACCCCTGCCGCTGTCTCTACCCCCGCTGTCGTCTCCAGCCCTGCTGCCGCCTCCAGCCCCGCTGCTACCCCCAGCACTCTGGTGACCAAGGCCTCGTCCTACGCTCCCATCAGCACCCCCACCCCCGGCAACTCCAGCGGCACCGCCAAGAAGTACGGCCAGTGCGGTGGCAGGAACTGGAACGGCGCCACGACCTGCCCCGAGGGCACCACCTGCAAGGTCCAGAATGACTTCTACAGCCAGTGCACCTAAGCGCGCTGTTTTTGTCTCTTGACTTGTGAAAGCTCGATCGGGCAAAAAAGCCCGTGGTAGTGTTTAGACTTCTTCTATCTTTGCGTGTGCGCGTCATTGCCGCCGCATTGCCACTTTTTCTGTTTCCAGTAGATATCGATTGTCAATACCAACATTTGAGGAAGAGATTCAATAAAGCTGTACATCAACGTTTCACACCTGTCCGCTGCTTGCATGTGAGTGATCTGGGCTGTAATGGTACTGATGAAGTAGTTCATTGGTTACTCTCATTGGCTATATGCATGAGCTTGGTCCAACTAGATTGGATTAAGACCAAGTATGGCAACGACGCGAAAAACAAACACTAAAGGCAGTCTTACTCACAAGCACGCACGCAGCACAAGCAACAAAGATCATGCACACAGACACACCCGTCCATAGCGTCGGACGTGGCGGCGCCACCGCCGCTATCCATCTGTGCCAGCGCGTTCGCGTCCTACCACGTCACCCGACAACAGTGGCACCAACACCACCATTACCACCACCACTGCCGGTGCCATGCCCATACTTATATCTACGCCCAGCGCACCAGTACAGCAGCAGCAGCCCCAACTCCGCCAACGACAGCTTTGCGTGGTTTATTCCCGCGCTCGCTAATTCCACTGCTGCTGCCCAACACGGAGATCTAAGCTAAGCCTCGCCGCGCACTGCCTGCTAGACTGCTAGAGAACTACGCCACGCTGCTAGGCTTCGCCGCGTGTGCGAGGTGTGGATCTCGCTGCGTGGTTTGTTGGGTAGTGCACTAGACTACTAGTTAGGGCCGCGTCTTGCGTGGGTGGCTGAGCGTGAGTTTGTGGTGTTGGTTGGTTAGTTGATTAGTGGTGGTTCGGCCTGTTGTCGTTAGCGGGTTGAGTGTGAAGGGCGACTCGTTCGTTTTTTTGGAGCTGTTGAAGTAGATGGGGAGTACGAAAAGATGAGAGTGATGATGCTGGTTGCGCACTCTTCTCATAACCATAGATCAGCTTGATCCTTGTCGTACATATGGCAGACCAGTTCTCGCAACCCCTGTATACACGGTTAGCGTGTTCGATATGCGATGCATAGGTTTAGCTTACGGCGCACCGAATGCAGGTGATGCTGCTCCTTATGAAGGTTTCATGAGTACCGGAATCGTACATTATTCTGAATGTAAACATTTTGGAGGAGTTTTGTTGGTTTTATTTGCGGTGGTATGCGTACGTTGATGGGAGGTTAGAGAGACAACAACGGTTCGCGGATTCAAGGCTGTATATACGGTTTTCATGACACGTCTATATATAGCAACTTCTACCGTTATGGATAGTTATAGTATTCAAGACTTATTAAAGGACACTTGTTTTTGCTTTCGGTGTATAGTTATGGAGTCATCTAGGTATATATTTTGAGTTTGCTTTTATACGGGTGAAGCTTTTCTTAGCGATATGAAGATAGTATCTAACGTGAGCATAAAAAGGCAGTTATATGCTATAAAATAATAGTCTCCAGCCCTATATAAATCTATTCGTACTGCCACGAAATAAAAGTTTATAGCAAGATATAAAATTATTTATAAAGCTACAAAATAAATATTCTCAATAATATATAAAGTAATTCGTCCTATCGTAAAATTTGTATTTACATTACTAGTTAGAGATATTTATATAGCTATAAAATAAAAACTTTCGGTACTATATAAAGGGAACCGTACCATCTCATTATCGAGATCTTCAGCTCCATATAAGTATATCTAAAATGCCACGAGAAAATATATACCAAATTTATAGAAAGATATTTGTGGTGCTGCGGAATAAAAATCTCCACCTCTACGCTAATGGATTTATGCTGTCGCAAATCGACCATTATTGACTGGTTCCTCATGAATCCGCATGTACCATCATCACGTACTTGCTACCTTTCTTTAGGCGGGGTTTCAAACTTGCTCCAAGTCGTGAAATCTAAACTTCTTTCACAAAAGAGAACCAGCGAATAAGACGTCGAACCGCAAGCAGCTAGGATAACAAACACTATGATATCAATCTTAAAGCCCCGCTTGCATCAACCTACCACCACCTGTATATAAGAACAAACAGATAACCAAGAAACATCCACACCAATCACAAGTCACCGCCATGCTCCTCGAAACGGAAAATATATGGTGCCCCAAAGCTCAAGAGATGCATTTTCCTAGTTCTACTGATGATGCTGAAGACGACGACGATGATGCTACAGTACCAAAAATCCAAGAATCCAAAAATCCAAAAAACGACATGACACTGGCCTGGTTACCACCAACACCCCGCTAAGCTGAAAAGCATTTTTTTTAATAAGAGAGAGGAAAGAGATGCACCAAAAGCAATGGAGCAAAATGGGATTAAGAGCTGCAGGTGAAGAAGATGGGAAATAGGGCAACACGCGCGCTCAAGCGCGCATGTGTGCGGTCAGGCCAACCGCCGCTCGATGCGATGCAATGCGTAAAGACGCGATGTGATGCGCTCGTTTGAGCTCGAGATGAAGACTGGTCATAGCTCGTGCTTAAGCCTTCAAGCGCATCTCTTCGCATTTGACGCACACGGGGTCCTTGGTCGGGCCACGGAGGAAGTAGCGACCGTCCTCGAAGGGGCCAGAGCATTCCTACGAAATGTGTTAGCACTAGCTTAATAGCGCGGCGGATTACTGCACCCTGCCAGGGCGAACAGGAAAGCAGGGAAAGTGGTGCAGACTTACCATGCATACGAAGCAGTTGGGATGCCACTCCTGACCAAGAGCCTTAAGAACCGTCTCGGTGACGGGCTTGCGGCACTTCTTGCACTTCGTGCTGTACCGGTTGGTGTGGCAGTTGACACACCACGCGTAACCGTCCTTTTCGACGAAGGGGGTCGACGAGTCGAAGGGCTAATCAGGGAGCATAGTTAGCAACAAAAATCTTAAACGTAGAGTATAGCAGGTCACTTACATCGCCGCACTCAGCGCAAAAGAAGTGACCAACATGCCACTCCGCACCACATGCCACAATCACTTCGCCTTCGATTGGTGTCTTGCAACTCTTGCAGCGCGGGCTGAAGAACTCGTGGAAATCGAGATGGCAGTAGAACCGCGGGCTGTCATTGCCGTCGTCGGCGTCGAGCTCGTGCTCCCGGCCCACGTACTCCTCCGGCACCTCGATATCCTCACCGCGTTGGCGCTTCTCGATGCGCGCCAATCGCTCCGCCCGCCTGGCATCCGGCTCTGGGTAGAAGGCCACGCATTCTAGGCCCTCGCCGCAGTTGTGGCACGTGAAGCACTCGGGGTGGAAACGCGATCCCGCAGCGCTCACAATACGGCCCGAGATCGGAAGCGCGCAGTGTGCGCAAAGCGCAGAGCTGCGCACGTTGGCAGGCGTCCAGTGTGAGCCGTCGTGGATGTTGGGTGTGGTCACGGTGTGGCGGGGGTTTGGCCGGCCCGGCTGCGGCCTCGTTGCTGCCTTCGGGTTGGGGTTGGGATTGGGGAGAGGCCTGGCCGAAGACGAGGGAGCGTTGATAGTGGGGAGAGGCCTGGTCGAAGAGGATGAGGGAGCGTTGATGGTGGGAAGTGGCCTGCTGGAAGCACCACAGGAAGGCGTAACATTGATGGAGGGCGGTTCAGGATTGGACTGTACATTAATGGACGGCACCGAGGGGGAGTCGGGAGCATTGATAGTAGGAATTGGTGGAATAGGCCCGCCCCTGAGCGGCTTATCTGGGACATTGATCTCTGGGAGCGGACGAGGGCCGTTGTCGGGCTTTGGGGGGTAGCTCTTAGGTTTGGGATCCTCATCCGGCAGGTTGATAGAGGGAAGCGGGGCTCTCGACACCTCTTCCTTGAGTTCAATTTCCTTGGGCTTGTAACCTTGCTGGAAGCTCACAATCGGGCGAGAACGGCTGTCGCTGACCATGGTGGGTGTGGGGAGCTTAGGGCTACGATCTTTGAGCTTCATGCTGGTAGCGGCACGAATATCATCACCTCTAATCTCTTTGCCTTCTTTCATCTTGACATCTTCAGACTCGCTTTCAGACTTCGGTGGCGACGCTGGGGACTTCAGCGGTGATCCGGGGGATTTCAACGGTGATCCGGGGGACTTCAACGGTGATCCCAGGGGCTTCTGCGATGGTTCGAGATTATCATAGTTGGAGGAAGTGTAGGCAGGATTACGCGACTGAGTCGGCGGATTGCGGTGGATTTCGAACCTGTCGAATTTCTTCTTTGCGTCCAAAGGATCTGTATTTGAACGGCTAAGGTTGTCCCTGGAGAACTGTATCCTTGAGAAAGGGTTCCTGCGGCTATGGATCGGAATCTTGGTTTGGGGGCCCGGCTTCTTCTCTATGGTCTCGGAAGGGCCAGCTTCAGCAGGGGTAGCTTCAGCAGGGGTAGCTTCAACAGGGGTAGGTTCTTCGGGTTCCTCGTGAATTTTATCCTTGGGGTTCTCAGAAAGACTTCCGCTCGGCCTCCTCTTTGAACTGCTGCTACTGCTGCGACGCTTTTCCGGGGGAGGAGGTATATCGAATGTAACGTGACTCTTCGTGCTACCCGAGGAGTTTTTGGTCACCAACTTGGGTCTTTCCGTCTCAGCTGCAGAAAAAGTCTTCTTCCTCGCCTCTGGCGATGCAGCAATCGCAGATTCCGTCACTTTCGTCGAAGAAATGCTAGAACCGCGGCTTCCAACCGAGCTATTGCGCCCGCTTTCTGGCTGTGAATCAATGCTCTGAGCGCGCGCATGGCTGTTTTTCCTGAGGTGCGCCGTGTACTCGTAGGGCGCATCTGGGTTCTTGAACGCAGCAGAAGGATTCTGGTGCTTCCAGACCAGCTCTGCCGCTTCGTCACGGGCGTCCGTGTAGAGCTTCTGTTCTTCTTGTACGTCCATATCTTCCAACGCGCGGCGTAAAGAATGTGCTTCCTGGCGTTCCATCCACCGTTGTCCGCTTTCTCTGTACGCTAGTTTGTTCTCGTTGACCGAGTTCGAAGTCCTATGGGAGAATCTCGAGGACGATCTCTCCGGTTGCTCAGCCCGGGTGGAGCTCCGCGAGTGGGCTCTAGCGATCGGGTCGCGTACGAGTGGACGGCCGAATACCGAGGCCCTAGCAGCTAAGCTCTTTTGCCCGGAGTTCGAGGAAAGATCGCGGTGTGACAGAGCGCTTTGGGACCTTGGCGGTTCTGAAGTGGAGGCCGGCGCAGTTGGCGAAGACAGGGTGGGCGAGGCAGGCGAAGGAGAGGCATTTGCCTTGGAGCGCCAGGTAGAAATAGAAGACGTCGGCAAAGGGCGCGCACCGGTTGGGCGTGCTTGGCGGTTGTTTCGAAGGTCGCGAAGGTAATTGCCTATGCCGTCTAGTGTTGGGATCAAATAGACTCCTGTGCAAATAGGGGGGTGGTTAAATTATTACTCACCCACTTGCTCGTTGGACATGTAGGTAGGTCCCGGAATGGAGCTGGGCGTCTCTTTGCCCTTGGGGCGGTGCAGCATGCTGGGCAAGCGCGGGCCGGGGAATGTGGTGGTGATACGGGTCAAGCAGAGGCGACGGCGACGGCAGGTTGGCGCATGAAGAGACGGACGCAGGCGGGCGGGACAAAGGGCTTAAGGAGCAGAGAGCAGCAAGGAGCGAAGGGCAGAGGGCGAACACGTGTAAGTCGAAGGTCGAGGAGGGCGGGGGAACGAATAGCCGTTGGTGTTTGACCAGCACCAGCTATACCTAGTGGCGCCAAGCAGATGGGCAGCGGTGCCTTTTGTTATGTCGGGTCCCCTCGGCAACAACCTTTTTTCAGCCTCACGCGTGTTCCTTGCTTACAGGTGCAGGCTTCCCCAGACGTCACGGTGAGCGTCGAAGCGACCCGTCTGACCTCACCGCTTTGCGTGACAGCGCCTGTCAAGTGTCCACCGCCCTGCTGCTCCACACATCGGTAGGAAAGCTTGGTGTGTGCCTATCGATAACCCCTCCCACCCTCCCTCTCCAGCCCGAAGAAGCACCACCTCTGCCTCTCTCCGCTGACCGGCCGAGCCACGTATATTGTGCTCAGCCTTGATCTAGCGGGTCTGCCCAAATGAAATGCCTCTCTGCTGCTGCGCCTGAGCTCGCTGCCAACGCATCCGGAGCGGCCGTCGTAAATCTCCGAGATGCTCATTTCGGGCAACCGCGCTCGTCCAGCAGCCCCGCTCCCTAGGAATGTTCCACCCTTGACCAGAAAACACACTTGACACTGGTATAGCTATCATCTATCTACCAAAAAACATCCACATGAATCACCCTTCCATTCCTCAAACATTTACTCATTAACCGTCGGCGCGCTCATGACCCCTCTGCCAAACCACTCGCTCACCGTTCCAAACTTGTCTCTGCTCCTGTGCAGCGCATCCAGGAAAATGTCATGCCTCTCGGCACTCTCTTCCTGTGCCTTCTTAATCGCCCGCACCGTCGCGTTCTGAGGCGCGCACAGCGGACACTCGACCCGCTCATCCCCCACGTCGCTCTCCGTGTCGACGTTCAGGCAGCGCTGATGGAAGCTATGATTGCACATGAAGTGCACAATTGGCTGGTCGAGGGGATAGGGACACGCCTGACAGCGCGTTGCCGTGAAAGCGATGGGTTTATCCTTCAGCGCTTCTAACTCAGCCTTCTTGGCGCTCGTGTCATCGGCAAACGTCGCAATCATCTTGCGGTTGTTGGCGATCTCAAGGCGTTCGCGCTCAATCGTGGTGGCGAGGTACTTCTTGATCATGCCCATAGTGGCGACACCATTGTTCGAAAGAGTCTGAATGACCTGAAGCGGGGCCATGAGACCATCCTCGTCGATTGTCCGCAGGACTGCATCGAGTTCATCTCCGGCTTCTTCAAGGATCTCGGGCGATGAGGTGAAGTAGGCCAGCGCAGCGGGATAGAGTGAAGGTTCTTCGGGACCGTACTTGCGCAGGGCTTTGATAGCGCCAGTCGTGTCTTTCGCAGAGGTATAAGCGCGGAAGATGTCTGCCCGGAGTCCTTGCTGCTCGCGGACAAGGATGGTGCCATCGCGGAAGTTGGTCATCTCAGAGAGAAGAAGCACGTTGGAATTATCGATGGGAATCTGTTTGAAATTAGCCGCTGCCTTTTGATACGGTACCGCACTACTCACATCCTTGCCCTGGATGAGCTCCTTTGCTTTGTTTTCCCATTCTTCTTTCTCGACATCCTTTCGGCTCGCTGCCGTGTGAAGGTACATCTCGAACAGCGTGGTATAGAGATCAGACTTGTCATCCTCGTTAAGCTCTTTTGAGTTGATGCATGCTTCCAGGAAAATGATAAACTCTGAGGGGTGGTCGACGAAAGATGAGAATGCTGTCCTTGGTTTGGGAACCTCATACTCCACAGCCGGCTCGTCCGCCCCTGATTCGACAATCTGCGCTTGGCTAGTTGTCATCTTTTGCTCTCCAGACGCCGGCGATTGAATAGCATTAGAGTTCATGTACGGCAGAGGCAAGAGTGCTGCAAGATTTTGGACAGCCGATGATGCTATGCCCATACCACTTAGAGCAGGTGCATTCTGGATGACAACTGCATCTTTCTTTGGGCGGAAACGGGCAGTGTAGTAGTCGATAAATATTTGCGTTGTATCCTTTGGACAGTGCTCCAAAAGTACAGTGGCATATTTCAAGAAATTCTCGTAGGCCTTGTCTGTGTTAGTTCAAGATCTGTAGCGTCATCAGAGTCTCTTACATTCTCGGGTTCCAATCGCCAGATGTATGCCAGTGCTTCGGCATATTTCTTTGAGTCCTCGATCAGGATATCCACCACCAATTCGTGCTCGTTGTGCTTCCGGGCCAAGTAAGCAGCCTGATCATAATAGCCACCCTGGCGACACATTGATATCGCAGTGTCCAGATCGAACTTGGAATCACCGGGCGACTTGATGAACGCTTCAAGCTTATCGACGTCTTTCAGCTTGGCGTAACAGTTCAAAAGCAGAGTCGTATGATCTGGAGTAGCCTTTTGATGCTCGTGCAATTCTTCGAGATATTCGATGAGGTTGTGAATCCGTTGCGTGTCGAGATACTGTCACGGTCAGCAAAAATGCCAATTTCACTGGCCACGGAAGGAATTGCTGAAATTGATACCTTTCTTATGACTTGTGACGGCTCAGTGTTGTCAATGGCTTTGAGGTATTGTTGCATCGCAGTGTCATAATCCCCTTTTTGATACAAATGGTCTCCGTACTTTCTCAGAATGACGTTCTGCTGCGCCGTATCTAACCCGGCTTTCTGGGCCAGGTTAATGGCAAGAACGTACAGGTTGCGCTGATAGAGTAGCTCGAGCTTTTGTTGGAATGATTTCTCGTGGTAGCGGTACAACTTTTGTATATCAGTAGATGTCCAATTTTGTCTCGCAGCAACCAACTTACTTTACCGTCCATTGTCATCACGAACAGATCACCCCACTCAACAAAGACGGTTTGAATCTGCGATGGCAAAGCTTCCTGATGTGCAATGAACTTCAAATCTGTATTGAGCAGCGTAAAATTTGAGGTGCTGAACAGATCGTCTGTCTGGCTGCCACCAAATGCACGTAATGTAGGACTCCTGATGGCGTTGTTTTTGGGAGGTGATACTACGGCAACATAGTCCTTGAAGGTACTGATCATCCTTTTCTGGCCCTCATAGGCATATACTGGTCCTCGGCCGTTCAGTCCGTATTGGTAGATACCATCATCCCGGGCGACAAGGACATCGCCAGTGACTTTGTCGACGGTCATGCAACCAACACCACAACCAGCCTCATCCAATGCTCGAGCTGGTTGACCTTGGCCTCTTCCAGAGATAACCAGAGTCGATATCCGCCCCGTAGTAGCAATATAGAGCGTCGAGATGTTCCCTTCCCTGAAGGCGATGCCGGTGACGGGCTCCTCTGATTCAAAGACCGTCCGCTGCCTGGCTCCTCGGTCGTGGATCAAGTCTCCTCTAACCACAGTAACTGCACCATTTGCAAAGCCCACCGCAAGCTGAGAGAGGTCCTCCAAAGCAGCAAAGGCCGAGACGGGGAACTGTTTCCGACCATTTTGTATCTGGAGTGTGGACTGGCATCGAGGCGTGCCGGTCTTCTTCTCGAGCTTGTCGAGGGCCCAGACCTTGAGGACGGGTTCACTCGAAAGGTCCTCGGCAATGGTGACCAAAAGTGATGTTCCCGGAATTTGTTTGATTTGCGTGATAGCTCCAGCGTCATGGGCCTGGAACGAGCGGATTATCTTGAAACCACTCGAAACGATGCGGACGACACCGTCGGTACTGCCAAGGAAAACATTGTCGGAGCCGGAGGCAACGCTGGTAATTTTCCCTTTCTAGGAGAGGCATGTCAGGCGGCGGAAACGGAGCAGGGGCGGTGAGGGCGCATACTTCGAACAGTGAGGAGCTCTCGTCATCGGGGAGCTTCACCTGGGATACATCGAAGAACTTGAATGTTTTCCACTGCAGGCGTGTCAGTTGTCAGATGCTGGGTCAAGGGGGCAGAATACTCACCGAGGTCAACGCCATTTTCTACCAGGCCATTATTTTAGGATGCGTGATGCACAGCTGGCCGGCGGGCGGTGATGCGGGCGTTGGCTGCCAATCTAATCTAATCTCCAATCACCGCCAAGCTTCCGCACGCCCCTGCCGCGCAAGAGTGACTCGCTCCTTCTCTTCCGCAAGCACGCTCATACACAACTCCCATCATCGCGTCTGCTTCCGCCACGTCGCTCCATCTCCACAACTCATCGCAGCGACTGCAGACGGCCAGTATCTTGCGCGTTTCTGTGCAACTTTCTTTGTCCCTGCTTTGTCTCAGCCACACAAAGCGAACGCGCCCCATCTCCGCGCTCACCTCGTTCACGCCACGCGCCTCCCCCGGCAAAGAAACCATCCGCTCAACTACGCATAACCTCTTGCTCTCAAGCATACACGACGGTCTTCAGTCGTAGCATCTGCCAGCTTCGCGAGACCCAACGACCGATCTGACATCACACCCTCACTCCAGCGAGTCATACACATCATGACCGACAAGCTTAACCAGTCTCTCGACGAGATCCTCAAGGATCGCCGCCAGACTGCTCGTCGCGGCCGTGCTACTCGTCGTCCGGCTCCTGGAAAGGCCGCCCTTGCGGCTCCAGCCCCGGTCGGAGGAGTGAAGAAGAACACCAAGGCCCCCAAGGCTGCCGCGAAGGCTGCCATTCCCACCGGACCTGCCGCCAAGAACCACGGCGACAGCAAGATTCAGGTCAGCAATCTGGTAAGTGTCCTACGCTCTCCCTTGCAATCGACAGACACTGACTTTTACTAGCCGCATGATGTCACTGAACCTCAGATTAAGGTATGTTTGAGCGCGAAGGCCGCTTAGCCTTGGACTCCTATCGCCGTTCTATTTAAGACGCACGATCCTCGCAATCTTCCTTGAGACGTTTTCGGGCGCGCATCGCATTTTCACAGTCGTATCCCAAACATACGCTGTCGGACCTCACTCCAATGATGCACGTCTCTCGTGTACTCTTGCTCGCTTCTCATAAGCTTAATGCGGAGACCGAGACTGGTAGCTCATTGCGCGTCTTGCAAAAAAAGCCTGTTCATGGTGGAAGACTGTCTGGCAAGCAGCCCAACCGAACATGGTGCAGACGATTAGAGTGCTGGCTTTGATACCCTATATGGTATCTCTCCGAGGACTGAACGCGGATTATTATGGCACCATACTTGTGGCAGCATTGGTGTCAGCGAGCGCAGCAGTGAAGTGAAGCAGCACAGCACAGCATTCAGTCCCCGGGCGTATCTATCGATTCGGCACGCTCTTCAACTTTGGTCGCGGTCTGGCTTCGCATCGACGTCAGGCGGTCGGCTTGATATGTTCCTATCCTGCACGCACGTGCCTGCTGAGTTTGTTCTTTGTTTCCGATACCGAAGGGAACCCGCACCGACAATAAGAGGGTTTCCAACCATCTCCCGGATCTTGAACCGGTTTGGCATTTTCGGATTTAGAGGCGATTGTCTTTCCTATTGTACTTCCAACTCAACGCGGAAGAACAAAAGAGGAGGATTCCATTTTCATAGTGGCACCATGGCCCTGGATATCTCAGGTCGAACCACATGAGTTTCGGACACAACTACGGCCTGGGCGATCAAACGCAAGTCGACATCTGCTTGCGGAACGAGAGCGGGACTTACTAACTACTAACACTCACTGCTGGCTCGCTGACTGATGCTGTTATTCGCATGACTATTGTTCTCCCGTTCGAGGAGAAGCACTGTCCCGGATCGTGAGATCTGCTTTGTTATTTCCCGGAGCTCTTGTGAAAGAAAGGAAAATACCTTCTATCAGCTCTACTAATACGGTCTCTCTTTCTCTTAAACAGGAATACTTCTCCAAGAGCGTCGCTCCCGTCAAGAAGGTTCTCCTCGCGTACGGCCCCAACGGCCAGAGCCGTGGTGTCGCTACTGTCATCTTCAGCAAGGCAGACGCTGCCGCCCAGGCTGCCGCCAACCACAACGGCCTCAAAGTCGACAACAGACCTATGAGGGTAAGTATTTGGTGATGTGTGTTTTGCTGCGGGTTCTAACTATTTATGTAGGTTGAGGTTCTCCTCGGAGCTTCCGACATCCCTGCTCCTGCTCCCGCCAAGCCTCTGAACGAGCGCATCCAGTAAGTATCGTCGTCGTCTCCACAATCATGGATTCTAACAACTGAGATTAGGCAAACCAAGCCTACTGCCAAGGCTCAGCCCAAGCCCGCGACGGCGACGAAGGCCGCTGCTGGCAAGGCTGGCAAAACTAAGCGTGTTCGTGGCAAGGCGGCTGGTGGCCGTCCTAAGCCAAAGACGGCTGAAGAACTGGACGCTGAGATGGCCGACTACTTTGACGGCGGCGCTAACGCCGGGCCTGCGGATGGCGACACGGCGATGACCACCAATGGCGGCGCCGTTCAGCAGGCTTCCAACGGTGGGGACACGGGCATGGAAGATGAGGTTATGGTGAGTTCCGCCGCTCCGTTCCGCCTTCCTTCGGACCGCCCCGGGATGTGATGCTGACAAAAGGATCAGTAAACGGAAGCAGGCTTAGCTGTTACGCCTCCACGTGCGGAGGGGTGATCACAAATTGATGAAAGCAGAATGGGGCCCGGGCGTGTGGATCGGATTGTCGACGGGGACCAAGCTGGGCGCTTCTTTTCCTTATTCGCATTGTACAACAGCACTTTCGGTGGGGGCTCATGCGAGGATGAACAAATTGATTACTCTTGAGGGACTAGGCAAAGTCGTGCGGCTCTGAAGGATGCAAGGCAGTGTATCAGATGGGGGATCTAGGGTAAGCGCGGCGTTCGACAGGCCGACAATAATAGCAGGCTATAACAGCGAAGCTTGATCGTCGCATGAGTGGGCGCTTCGGATGAACGCGAGGCGCCAGGGGAGACGAGGAAATGGGGCGTTGACTCGTTGGGCGTAAAGGTACGACTCGTTGAGATCACGGGGTGGGGTGGCCGGACCAGCGCCCGCTAGCGCAATACGGGGCAGCAGCGGTGGGTAGCGGAGCCGTTTGTGGGGGGTCGGAGGGGTGCGGAGAACGGGGGGCACACGGGCAGTCAGCACCATCTCCGCGCTCTTCCACCTCGTACGGTCTAGCGCCGACGACGACAACTGCCGCCAGGCGGCTGATGGGCATCATCAAGGACCACAGCCTGGCTAGTGTGCCGCGACTGGTGCCGCGACGGGCACTGCAGAAAGACCCCAGGTTGCCGCTCGCTCGAAAGGAAGCCGACGCGCACGGTGGAGCCCATGAGGCTTGGCTGCGGGCCCTGCACGACTCGCAAATATGGCCTTATCTTGGGCGGACGTCATTGGCGGCGGGATGGAGTGTGGGGGCAGGCTTGCAAGTAATCAAGGCTGCGTAAGATGAGGGAATGGACCGGCGCCTGGAGCGGGCAGGTTCCGCTGGGTGGCCGAGGCGGGGTAAAGCCCCTCAATCCGTGAGCCCGAGGGTCCCTCCGCTGCACGAACTGGGGTATGGGGTGAAGAGTGATGCGGTCGGGGGCGAGTGCGCGACTCGATGCTGCGCGGCGACTACTTAAGCCGCCATCCCCGCCAGGTGCTGTAGAGGACCACACTTCGCTTTTCCTTCACACTGACTGATTGATACCCCTCCATTTTCTCTCTCGCAACCATGTCTCTCTTCGCCCACCTCAAGACTCCCCACACGGGCGAGTACGAGCAGCCTCTCGGCCTGTAAGTCGCATTGCCGTCGCGCGCCCACTTCCTGCCTGGCTCTTGGCTGACACCTCGCCGCGCAGCTTCATCAACAACGAGTTCATCAAGGGTGTCGACGGCCAGACCTTCGAGGTCCTGAACCCCGCCACCGAGGAGGTCATCACCTCCGTCCACGAGGCCACCGAGAAGGATGTCGACATTGCTGTCGCCGCGGCACGCAAGGCCTTCGAGGGCGACGAATGGAGACTGATGACTCCCGAAAACCGCGGCAAGCTTCTGAACAAGCTTTCGGTGAAGTTTGAGGAGAACATTGACCTGCTGGCTGGCATCGAATCCCTGGACAACGGCAAGGCCATCTCCATGTCCAAGAACGACGTGTCCATGGCAGCGGGCTGCCTGAGGTACTACGGCGGCTGGGCCGACAAGATTGAGGGCAAGATTGTCGACACCCACCACGAGATGTTCTCGTACACGAAGAAGGAGCCCGTAAGTTGTCCTGTGGCCAGCCTCTACCAACTTGCGCTGACTCTCAGCAGATTGGTGTCTGCGGTCAAATCATCCCATGGAACTTCCCCCTCCTGATGTGGGCATGGAAGATTGGCCCTGCCATTGCCACCGGTAACACCATCATCCTCAAGACTGCTGAGCAGACTCCTCTATCGGCCCTCCTCGCTGCCCGCCTCATCAAGGAGGCTGGCTTCCCTCCGGGAGTCATCAACGTCATCTCCGGTTTCGGCAAGGTTGCTGGCGCGGCCATTGCCTCGCACATGGACATTGACAAGGTCGCTTTCACCGGTTCGACCATGGTCGGTCGTCAGATCCTCAAGGCCGCTGCCGGCTCCAACCTGAAGAAGGTGACGCTCGAGCTGGGCGGCAAGTCGCCCAATATTGTCTTCGAGGACGCCGACATTGACAACGCCATCTCGTGGGTCAACTTTGGTATCTTCTTCAACCATGGCCAGTGCTGCTGCGCCGGCTCGCGCATCTACGTCCAGGACACCATCTACGACAAGTTCCTGCAGCGCTTCAAGGAGCGCGCGCAGCAGAACGCTGTCGGCGACCCCTTCGACCACAGCACCTTCCAAGGCCCTCAGGTTTCGCAGCTCCAGTTCGACCGCATCATGAGGTAAGTGGCGCAGTCACAAAATTTGAAATGAGTGAGAACTGACGCGGTACACAGCTACATCGAGCACGGCAAGGAGGCCGGCGCCACTGTCGAGACTGGCGGCAAGCGCCGCGGTGACAAGGGCTACTTCATCGAGCCCACCATTTTCTCCAACGTCACTGAGGACATGAAGATCATCCAGGAGGAAATATTCGGCCCGGTTTGCACCATCAGCAAGTTCAAGACCAAGGAAGACGTGATTCGCGTTGCCAACGACTCGACGTTCGGTCTGGCTGCTGCCGTAAGTTGACCCCACCCATCCCCACAGCCCAGTCCACCCCAGCGCCTTCCGTCCCCACCCGACCTCCGCCGCTGCCCCGCTCCCTCTCAACGCAAAGCTAACGCACGCGCAACAGGTGCACACCAAGAACCTCAACACCGCCATCGAGGTGTCCAACGCCCTCCGCGCCGGCACCGTCTGGGTCAACTGCTACAACATGCTGCACCACCAGCTTCCCTTCGGTGGATACAAGGAGTCGGGTATTGGCCGCGAGCTTGGCGAGGCCGCGCTGGAGAACTATGTCCAGACGAAGACGGTCAGCATCCGCCTGGGCGACGCGCTGTTTGGCTAAACGCGCGCACGAGCCGAATCGGAGGGACGATACGAGGCGCTGTGATACCAAATTGTGCGCCGAGGGCGCTGCTGCTATTGCGTGGGTGCATATGGTTGCATGCTTTTTTTATGGCTTTTTCTTTTAGCAGGGGATATACCTACGACCGAATGAACGAACAAACAAATAAACACACGGAAAGAAGGAAGGAGGGGACTGGCCGACCCGAGCAATCAGGCAGGCAAAGCAAGGAAAGCGCTGCGCCGCTGATGAGTGTGGTGCGAGGGGACAGGATATGTTGTATGGCTGTACTGTACTCTATCTACACATTAGGATGCGCTTGCTGCAGACTTGCTTGGCTTCCTTTTTACCACCACCGAATGTATATACAATGCGCGCGCGAGCGCTTGGAATGCATATCCAAATCCACCATCAAGAAAAAAGAAGAGTGCTTGTCAATGTCCGCAGAAGCTGTCAACTGTAATAGTTAATTGTCACACCACGGCCGCCCATCCACCTATCCATCCGCAACCCACGCGCGCACGCATTAGGTAGTTAACGCTACTCTTGCCATCCGGGAACTGCTTACCCAGAGCCAGCGCCAGAGCCAGCGCCAATCCAATGCCAATGCCAACACCGCAGCCACCACCACCACCACCACCACCACTTGCGCGCGCGCGCGCGCATCCGGGTAGTGCATAGCAATCCGGGAAGTGCGTACCCGGCGACAAGCAGTTACCTGGTATGGTTTAGCTCCATACCTAGGCCCCATCCACACACACAGACACACCCTAACCACCTAACCTAACGATGATCAACCGGGCATTGCATGCGTAGGTAGGTAGGTGCACGCCCACGCTGCCCGCCCAATTGGCCGGCTCCGCACCGCACCGCACCTCATCGCATCCCTCCATCCGTCCAGCCAGCCAGTCAGCCTCACGCCCTTGCGCCCGCCCTATTGGTCGGCCCCAAGCCCTTCCCCGCGAGACGGCGACGCGGCGCAAAAAAAGGTTAAAAAAAAAAAAAAAGTTCAACACCAGGAACGCAACGCAACTGCTGCGCACGCGCACGCACGCATGCGTCGCGCTGCAGTGCAGACCTGACTAGAGATTAGTTAGTATCTAGAGTACCTTCCTACCTATCTAGCTAGGCAGGCAAAATCCAGGCAGGCTTCAGGCAAGGCAAGACAAGACATACCAAACGCACTAGCCCGCTTTCGGCATGTGCTCTTTCTGCTCTTACTCTTGCGCCGGCCGGGCAGTCTGACCGGCAAATATACCTACTTGTCTATCTGTCTACTGCTACACACACACACACCATCAACGTCTCTGCTGATGGCAGCAGCAGCGGTAGCGGCGGACGAGGGGCGCAGGGCGCGGCATTTGGGGCCGGCCGACGCGGCAGCCACTGCTGAGGGCTGACGCCAGCGACATGCCTACCTACCTACTCTAGGTAGGTACCTTGTACGGAGTAAGTGGGCGCGGAAAGAGAGGGGAGGGGATGCTGCGCACTGTGCACTGGCAGTGGCGACTGCTGAGGTGAGGTGAGGTGATACCGTGATTTGTTTGTGTTGGTTGGGGTGGCGGTCGGAGCGCGGCGGCGGGGAAGGAAGGCGGGGGGTGGGAGGGAAGGAGCTGGGATGCGTCAGAGCGTCAGAGTGTCAAAGCGTCGGGGCGTCAGGGCGGCCTGGCGGCGGGTGTGTGTGCGGGTGTGGGGTGGGGGGTTTTGTTGGTCTTGCTATTATGTGGCTTGATTTGTTTGATTAAATGATTGTGCAGCTGTCTGTAAATGTATGCCGGCCTGTCTGTCTGTCAGGCTTGACAGGTCTTTACCTGTCCTGTCTCTGTAGAGTACACACGAGCTATGTAGATGGATAGTAGGCAGTAGCAATCCATTTCCCATCCCCTCCCTTCCCTCCCTCACTCGATGTCACGCTATCGCCCCCCTCTCTACCTTCCCCCTTCCCCCTCTTTCTCCACTCACCGCACACACCCACTTCCCCTTAACATTACACATTACGCCATCTTCCCCATCACAAATGGGTGCCCCGCACTCAACCCTCCACAAACCGCCCATGCCTGTCCGTTGACATAGCTCGCCTCATCGCTGGCCAGGAACAGCGCGACGCGGGAGACCTCGTCAGCGACTGCGCCGCGACGCAGCGGGTTCAGCTGCCCGATCTTCGACTGCGTGCCGCGGGCACGCGCGGCCGCGTACATGGCCGCTGTCATGCCCGTCTCAACGACGCCCGGACACAACGCATTGCAGCGCACTCCGGTGCCCGTGAGCTGGAATGCCGCCGTCTGCATGATGCTCTTCACGGCCGCTTTGCTCGCGCTGTAGTCGCTACTGCCGGCGTTGGAGCGCAGGCCCGCCACCGACGCCGTCGCGATGATGGACCCTCCACTGTGCGGCTTGTCGGCCGACGTGCGCTGCATGGCTTTCGCGGCATATTTTGTGGCGAGGAAGACGCTGTGCGTGGAGGTGGTTAGCTGGCGGGATGTGGGTGGGGAGTTTTTCGGTGTTCGGCTCCTCGGGAGAGTGGAGTGGGGTTGTTGGTGTTGGTGTTGGGCAACGAAGAAGGAAGACAGAGAGAAAGAGGAGAAGGCAACACTCACCTTAATGCATTGATGCGCATCGTATTCATGAACTCGTCGGCGGTCGTGTCCGTGAATTGCTTCAACGTGCTAATGCCGGCATTGGCAAACATGACGTCGAGACGGCCGTATCTGCTTAACGCATCCTCGACGACGCTCTTTACGGCACGCTCATCAGCGGCATCGAAGCGGCGTGCGTGCACGGCAACGCCTGGGTATAGACGTGCAAGCTCGCGTGCGTGAGCGTCGAGGAACTCGTCGTCAAAATCGCAAACGTAGACGGCGCGGGCGCCGTTGCGCGCGAACTGGTGGGCGGCGGCGCGGCCGATGCCCAGTGGGGAGTTGGCGCCTGCGGGCACAGAGAGAGTGGTGAGCGGCGGGAGTGGTCATGGATGGATGGGCGGGCGGCGCGCACCGGTGATGATGGCGACCTTGTCCTTCAGTCTCCTGTCTGGTGTCAGCATCACAGGTCGGAGCGGGGAGGCGGACGGAAATAGGAAATGTTTGGGCACGGAGACGTACGGACCGGCCGAGTCGCCGGCGACTTGCGGGATGGGAGGCAGGCCGTCGGACATGGTTGTGGTGGTGACGACGACGGAGCGGAGAAGATAGAGAAGGGAGAAGTAGAAGGACACGGCATTCTCTGGGGGAAGTTGCGGGGGAAACAGTTCCAGCTAGCGGGCGGGGAGCGGCGGGCCGAGTCAGATGATGACGGCACGCCCTTTGTTCCTTCCGCCGGACACAGCGTCATCGGCCTGTGACGTCTGGGCATACGGCGTTGGCGTTGGGAAATGAATCATCTTGTCCAACATACACAATCTATAAGTCCAGCGTGTCACCAATTCCGCCTCGCATTGACAAGCAACCAACACGCCAGCCACCTTCCAGCAAATCCGCGGGCTCCCATCACACACACGCCACAAAACCCATCAACTCTAGACCAGCCGCTTACCCACGTGGAACCATGGGCGACTCCCTCACCATGCCCAACCTTAATACCCTCCGCGCCGCTCTTCCTCTCGACAAAACTTCTTCCCTCTCCCAACCCACTTCCCACCTCATGTCGACCCTCATCTCCACCTTGGCCCCCGAGGGCCCCGTGTCGCGCGACGACACCCCTGACCCTATGCGCCGCGTCTCGTGCACCTTCAGCACCACCGACTCCGACGCCGAGTCGCATGGCGCCAGCCCCTACATGGACGCCCTCGGCGCCATGCTGACGTCCAAGAAGTGCCTCGCCTTTGACCTCAACAGCACTCTTTACGCCCACCGCCTCGTCACGTCGGCTGCCGAGGCTGCCGTCCTGTCCCACGTCGCTGAGACGCACAATCTGTCCCTGGCTGATGTGCACGGCGCATGGGAGGCGGCCACCTGTCCCACCATCACCCACCAGGGCGCGTGCGACCCGTCGCGCCCGCTTTCCTGGCCCGAACACTACGCCAAGGTGTACGGCGCGTTGTTGGAACAGCTCGCTCGCGACCATCCCGGAAGCGTCGAGCACAATGGCCAGCAGAATGTCGCCGATGAGTCCGCCGATCTCTTCCGCATCTTCAAGAAGACGCTGTACCCGCGCCTGACTCCCATGCCGGGCCTGATGTCGCTGCTCCGAGTCTTGGACAAGCGCGGCAAGGACATGCCGCGCATCGTCGTGCTCTTCGATCCCGCTGCCACGACGCGCGAACAGGCCGGCTGGACCCTCGAGCACCTGATGCTGGACAACTTTATCTCGGCCTGCGCCTATATGCCTGGCACAGACGAAGCCATCGGTCGCCGCGACAGTGGCGCCGATACGAGCACTAAGCGCGCTGACAGACCCGACGCGGACCTTGTCTTCTCAACGGCCGTCTCCAACCTCGGTCTCAAGACGTCGGACGTCGTCCTCATTGGCGGCAACCTCGAGACGAATGTTCCGGCTGCCAAGCGGGCCGGCGTCCAGGCCTTGCTAGTCGACCCCAACCAGGGTACGCCGCCGATCCAGCAGCGTAAGGAGGGCGGCGGGGTGTTGGCTGTTGCCGGACTCCCCGTGCTCAGGGAGGCCATGAAGCGCACTTGGGGTGCGCAGGAGCCGGCGAAGTCGTGAGGAGTGACGACGACGGCGCTCGCGGTTCAACTGGGGGGTTTCCTCTTTCGACTTTCTTTTATTCTTACTCTCCGTATATTTCTTTCCCTCTCTTACTCTTACTTTCTCCCCGCCCGGTCAGGCACACGGCGCCGGCTTCAATGCTTGATTACCGCCTTTAGACATTGAGCGTCACGACGCATGGCCGACGCCATAGCCCTCAACGGCGCTTGTACCACCACTTCTACTACTACCTTACCACTATCCACAACACGACATTATGATATCAATCGGGCAGGAGGCAGGACAGGACAGGATGGGACGGGGCTGGGCAGGACAGGCGGGACAGGCAGACGTACCTAATCATCATCATCAATGATAACAACAAATGACATGTACCATAACAGGCAGGCGGCATGAGGTGCCAAGGTCTCGGCGGGGCGCGGCGGGGAGGTACGGCGTTTAGGGCGGACGGGAAAGACGGCACGGCGGGTCGATATAATAGCAGCTTGCTTGCTTGTCGGCTGGGCGTACTACTCTGTCTGCTAGGCCGGCAGGCTAGCGGCGGAGTAACGAGTAATATAACCGGTACCACTGCTTCTGTTTGCTTGTTTGCTTGTTTGCTTGCTAGAGTGCGTGAGTATTGTCTGTCCGTGTGTGCCCCTCCAATCTTGGCAACGGAATGCAGTGGGCAGAGCGGAAAAGAAAAGGGAAAGAAGAAGGCGGTCTTGGCGTGTGACGTGCGTATAGGCTTTGTGCGATGCGATGCTGCGGCATTAGGCGCTAGGCATTATATGTATGTAATGTACTATGTATGCACGTCAGCTGTCGTGCTGGGCTTGGCTTGGGCTTTGGGTTTGGGTTTGGGTTTGGCTTGATGGGGCGGGCCGGTGCGCTTCATTGCGCTGGCTTGGGTGGGTTGGTGGCGGTTGGGGTGGGCGTAGATTTAGTGAGATTGCGGTGGGCGTGGAGATTGATCGAGGTGGATCTGGGCAGTGGATCTGGGCGGCTGGGCGGCGGCGTTGGCGTGGTGGGGTAGGGTGCCGAGGGGGTGCGGCTTGGCTTGGCTGCGGTCTTGGGTCTTGGTATTGCCTGGGTGGTGTCGATGTCGATGTCGATGCGGAAGGTGGGAGGGTTCGTGTCGGTTGGGTTGAGTCTGCTGCTTTCTTTTTGGGTTAGTGGGTTGGTTTGGGTTGGTTTAGCCAGTAGATGGGTAGGTGTTTAAAAGGAAAGGGAGAGAGGTGTTCGTGCTGATGGAGGAGGGGGGAAGGTGTGCTGGTGAGTGTGGCACAATGTGTAAGACTTGGCGGTGAGTAGCTAGCTAGGGAAAGGGGTGAAAGAGTAAGAGAGGGTAAAAAGAGAGCGAGGTCAGTGTAGTTGTATTTGATGATGGGGTTTGAGATGAGATGGACTGACTGGGTTGGTCTAGGTAGATAGATAGACGAGTTGATGTTGTTGGTGTTGGCGTTGAAGAGGAGAGGGGGAGAGCGGGACGAATGGGCGCGGGGGAAGTGCGGTGTTGGTGTGGAGGGCGGAGAGTGGAGAATGGAGAGTGGAGAGAGGAGCGGGGCAAGGGGAAGAGAGGGTGGGTCTGCGGAGACGGGCCGGGGGAAGGGAGCGGACGGAGGACAGACAGAGAGGCGTGGAGCAGAGGGGTGGAGAGCAGAAAGGGGCGGAGAAGAGAGAGTGTGGGGTGGAGAAGAAAGAGCGAGAGAGTGCGGAGTGGAGATGAAGGCGGAAGAGGTGTAAGCGAGTAAAGGAGGGAGGGGGAGAGACAGTGATGTGCAGAGAGGAGGGATCAGATAGATGTCTTAGCATCTACCCGTTCACATGTCTGCCAATGGCCTATTCACTTACCTAATTTCACGGCCCTTCACCTACCTATCACATCCCGGCCGGACATACCTCCTCGACCCTACCGACCAATCGACCATTTAGCCGACTATTCACTCGTCTCTTTAACAGTTGTTACTTACCATCGACCGCCGTTTCCAACAGCGGAGAAGGCAGACCGCCAAGCATGGATGTACCTAGGTAGACGTATACCCGAGTGACAGATATAACAGACAAGCACCCAGATAGACCGACGTACAGTCGACAGGTAAGCAGCAGGAGCAGAGCAAACCACCCACCCCCAACCACGAAGCCGCAAACGAAGCGACGGACAAGCAGTCCGACAGCAGACACACGAACGACGACGCACCCATCGACCTCGTCCCCTCTCGAATCCATTGACAATCCAAACCGCCAACCACCTCCTCCCACCCCATCCCGCCAGTCAGCCGGACAGACGGCCGGACGAGCGGATAGATGGATGGAAGGAAGGAAGGAAGGAAGGATGAACGAACGAGGAAACCCCAAGCCGCCAGGCACCACGCGGAGCGGGACGCATCTCGCATGTCGCGTCCCGGCCCTCCTCTCTCGATGAGGTCGCGGGGAGCGGAGCGTGGGGGTGGAGCGGGACACGCACGGCCGGGCACGGCTCGCCGCGGCGCGGGGGGGTCGGGGCCCTCGGGGCATCTAGCGCCGAAGCGGCAGTTCCATTGTCCGCTCTCCATGGCCCGGCCTGCCTGCCCGCCTGGCGGAGCGCGCGCATGCCCTGGTGCGGATACTTCCAGTCCGGGATACCTAAGTGGGCACCTAGCCGCTGCCCGTCTGTTCCGTAACACCCCACTCGCTCCCACCAGCCAACCAACCACCACTCCACGCTGCAGCAGCAGCAGCCTTTCGTTACTTAAGCCAAGCCTCGCCAAGCCTGGCCGAACTGCCTCGGTGCCCCCAGCCAGCCAGCCCGCGCTTTTTTTTTTTTTTTTTTTTTTTTTTTGTGGGGGGGGGGGGGGGGGATCCTGGTTCTTCGTGCATAGCAGGCAGACAGACAGGCAGACAGGCAGGCAGAGCCCATCCATCCATCCATCCAGCAGTCTCCACAGTTGGCCGCCCGCTGGGCAGCAAGTAAGTAGTTGACTAACTCGCACACAGCGGCGGCCAGACCCGCCGAGCGCTGATTCGCCAATGCGGCGGGCGGGCGGCGGCAGCACGGACACGCGCGCTCCGCAGCAGTGCCAGCCCAGTGCAAGCGGGGCACGTAGTTACGTACTGGAGCGCGAGCCTCAACTCTAAGCCAGGGTAGGTGACTGCCTAGGTAGTTACCTAGCATTGTAGATACGAAAGCGAGGCGAGGCGAGCAGCGGCGTTGCATGCGCGCGCGTGTGTGGGGTGGAGCGAGGAGAGGAGAATGATTTCGAGTGGAGACGGCGCAAGCTTAGCTGACAGACAGACAGACAGACAGACGGAGGAGGCGCTCCGGCTCCGCGCGTGCGTGCATATGTGGGTGCGCGCGCGTGCGTGCGAATGGATGGATGGATGGATGGATGGATGGAGTGGAGTGGGTGGGTAATTTTCTCCCCACGCGCTTGGCTGCAGCGCAGTGCAGGCCTGCCCACCCCTCACGCCTACAATACAGGCTGTATACGGACGCTTCTCCCTCCCTGTCTGGCTTGTCTGCCGTGCTGCGCGTGCCAGGCCTGCCTGCCTACATATGAATATGAGGCGGGCTGCGCTTGTTGTCGCTGCTGCTGCGCTGGCTGATCTGAGCTGAGCTGCGCTGCACTGTGCTTCGCTGCTGCGTGCGCACGTACCCGACTACCCGGTCGTTGTCGTTGCTTTTTTCCTGGGGGCATCCCTGGTGCTTGCTTGCTTGCTTGCTTGCGTGGGTGGCCGAGGGCTCGAGAAAGAATAGCAACAGGAAACCACGAGAAGGAACAAAACAGCGGAGAATAAGACTGCAAGGGCAGGAAAAATATAAAAAGAAGAAGAAACAACGAATAAGAAATACACGAGGGCAAGTT
>NW_022983532.1:830717-883722 GCF_010093885.1 Aplosporella prunicola CBS 121167 | reverse complement strand
GGCGGCGGTGGTGATCATTGTTGGGGAGAGAGTGGGGAGCTGGGTGCTCAGTTGGTTGGTTGGCTGGTGTCGGTGAGAAGGACGATGCGTAGAGCAAGCAGACCTGCCTGCCTGCCTACCTACTTATGCATACCAGAGAGGAGGCGGCCGGCGCGAAACAAGCAATAGGAGCCAATACTTACGCACCTGCTCCCAGTTCGGCCACAACGACCAGAAAGCCTCCTCTGGTGTCTCCCTCGAGCAGTACACCGCCAACCTCGAGCGCTTCGTTGCCGAAGTGGGCGATGTCGGCGCCCATGCTGTGCGTCTTCTTTTCCTTTCCTTTCATCCCGCTCCCCTCCCCCTCCCCCTTTTCCTGCTACCCCCGTCAAACTTACTGACTGCCCTAACCCGCCCATGTAGCTGCTCGTGACGCCCCTCTCACGCCGTAGCTTCGACTCTGCCGATCCTCCACGCGTCGTGACCGACCTCACGGATCAGCGCGAGGCGACCCTTTCCGTGGCCACCAATACCGGCACGCCCTCCATCGACCTCAACCAAGCGTCAGTGGACTACCTCAACGCCATCGGCCCCGATGACGCACATACCTACAATCTCGAGAGCGGCGACAACACCCATCTCAACGATGCCGGCGGCGTCGTCTTTGGGAACATGGTCTCCTGGCTGATGGGCCAGAGCGTGTCCGACCTGAGCCAGGGCACCCAGCCCAATGCCGAGTATGCTACGCATTTCGAAAACGGCGAGTATTTCTACCCCGATGTTTAGTCGGGGTCGCAAGGGTGGGTGGACTGACGGACGGGATCTCATGGCTGTAGATTTATTCGGCTCGTGATGCGTACATGTCTTTCATTCGTAAAACGTACTAAATGGCTGTTTTTACATTGTAAACGCCCTTACAAAAGATCGCAATGCTCTGAAACGACTGTCATCTACAATGACTGCGGTCTTCATAAAACCAATTCCTTCTCAAATGGCGTCTACTTGCCTTTTCTTAGTTCTCGTTGCTGGGGTATTCAACCTTCTCGATAGGGACAAACTCCTCCTTAAGCGCCCTCATGCTGACGAAGCGGCTGAGCAGGGTGGCGCTGCCAGCCTTGTCGTTGGTGCCGCTGGCCCTGGCGCCACCGAAGGGCTGCTGGCCAACGACGGCACCGGTGCTCTTGCAGTTGACGTAGAAGTTACCAGCAGAAGTCCTCAGCGCCTCCTCGGCGAAGCGGATGGCCTGCCTGTCCTGGGCGAAGATGGCACCGGTCAGAGCATACTCAGTGGTGGTGTCAACGGTCTTGCAGATCTTGGCGAATGCGTCCGGCGCGGAGTCATCGTAGACGTAGGCGACGAGAACAGGACCGAAGAGCTCACGAGACAGGAGAGGGTGGGCGGGGTTGGTCGTGCGGTAGATAGTCGGGTGGATGAAGTAGCCCTTGCTGCCGTCGTGCTTGCCGCCGACAACCAGCTCCAGCTCCTTGTCGTTCTTGGCCTCGTCGATGACGCCAGAAAGCTTCTTGAAAGAGGGCTCGTGGATGACAGGACCGATGAAGTTGGCGAAGTCGGAAG
This sequence comes from Aplosporella prunicola CBS 121167, assembly GCF_010093885.1. Lineage (NCBI taxonomy): Eukaryota > Fungi > Ascomycota > Dothideomycetes > Botryosphaeriales > Aplosporellaceae > Aplosporella > Aplosporella prunicola. Next base: position 882,168 of record NW_022983532.1, on the reverse strand, counting down.
GCTCGCCGATCTTGAGCGCCGCGGTTTCCCTGGCGAGACCCTCCTTAAACTCGGGCCAGAGCGAAGCGGGGACGTACAGGCGGGAGGTAGCGCTGCACTTTTGACCCTGGAACTCAAAGGCACCACGGACGGTCTGCTTGACGGCGTTGTCAACGTTGGCGCTGGGGTGGACAAGGTGGAAGTTCTTGCCACCAGTCTCGCCAACAATACGGGGGTAGCCCTGGTACTTGCCATCGGCAACACCGGAGGCAATCTGGCCGTAGAGGCTGCGGAAGACAGCAGTGCTACCGGTGAAGTGGAGGGCAGCGAACTCGCGGTGGCCAAGGACAATCTTGGTGACCTCCTGAGCATCACCAGGGACGAACTGGATGACGTTGGGAGGAAGACCAGCCTCAAGCAGGATCTTGTACATCAACCAGTTGGAGAGCATGGCAGACGGGGAAGGCTTCCACACGACAACGTTACCCATCAGCGCAGGGGCGCAGGGGAGGTTGCCGGCGATGGCGGTGAAGTTGAAGGGAGTGACGGCATAGACGAAACCCTCGAGGGCACGGTACTCGACACGGTTCCAGACGCCAGGGGCGTTGTGGACGGGCTGCTCCGCGTAGGTCTCCTCAGCGTACTTGACGTTGAACCTCAGGAAATCGCACAGCTCGGCCGCGGCGTCAATCTCGGCCTGCCAGGCGTTCTTGCCCTGACCAATCATGGTGGCCGCCATGATGTCGTATCTGTACTTGGTGGCAATGAGATCCGCGGCCTTCAGGAAGACAGCGGCGCGGTCAGCGAAGGGCAGCTTCTCCCAAGCCGGCTTCGCCTCCAGCGCAGATTCGATGGAAGACATAACCTGGGCACCGGTGGCATTGGAGTAGTTGGCGACGGCATCGGCGTGCGAGGAGGGGTTGAACTGGGACTGGGTAGAGGAGGCCTTGATCTGATGGCATTGTTAGACTTTGGATGGAGATGGAGATGAAGACGGAAGATCTCATACCTCCTTGCCGCCAATGAAGACGGGGATGTCGAGCGGGCCTTGCTTCTTCATCTTCTCCAGAGCCTCGGCGAGCTTCTGGCGCTCAACGGTGTTCTTGGCATAGTGTTTCTGTGGCGAGCATCAGCAATTGGCCGGCAGACTGGCATTGAGACGACTAAACATACGTTGGGCTCGTTGTCAATCTTGGGGATCTTGAAAGTGGCCAGCGTGCCCATGGGCCTCGCAGTCTTGCGAAGCTGCGCGGCCTGGAAGCGGGGCCGCGGGCATTGGGTCGCGAGCTGAGTGAAGCTCTGGACACCACCTCTGGAAGAAGCCATGTTTGCAGCAATGAGACACAGAAGGACAGACTCGGATTGCGAAGGGAAGGATTCAGAGCAGCCAAGGAGCAGAGGCGAAGCTTCTGGCAGATGGTTTTGTACTGCTGAACTTTTGCAGGCGGGTGGCACCCTAGCTCCATGCGGCTTGTTTCGGCTTAAAAGAAGTGGGCCATAGCTCCGCCGCGGCCGATCTCGCATTCGTCCCCACACGCCTCCACCACACACCGTTGGACCCCGCTACTCACTAGACGTACAGCCGTTCTTCGCACAACTGTCGACTCACTGGCTGTCACCTCGACGGGCGTCGCCCGTGGCGTCTGCCGTCTGCCAATTGTCGACATCCGCTTCTCCGCTCGGATGTGCAATCCGTCGAGTCCGTGCGGGTGAACACATGCACCAAGCCGTCAGAAGCTGTCGAATTGCATCAACCAGGCGCCCATTGGCCGCCCAGAACTACCTAGCTAGTCAAAGTGCTCCCTACCCGTAGACATGACAATCCCTCCATTGCGCCAAACACCCCAACATGCCCTTTGTTTTTGCTTCTATCTAGCCCTCCATAGCCTCCTCGCCTTGGGTATTCTCATTATCGCCCCACAGACCATCCAGCTTAAACTCGGCCGCCCACTCCTTGACAATCTCCTTCTGATCGCCAACTGGCGCCGCAGCATCCTGCGGAGCGCCGGGAGCGGGGGCAGTAGCGACCTGCAGCACAGGAGCATCCATCCAGCCCTGGATCCTGCCATCCCTCCAGTCCGTGATGACCGTCTGCGCGGCGCTATGCAAGTTGGGCACACCACCCTTGCCCAGACGACCACGCTTCCTTGCAACTTGGACAAGGAAGTCGGTCGTGAGGTCGCCGTTCATGCCCATGAGCGCCGGGACCTGGTAGACTTGAAGCAGCTTGTTGAACATGTCTTCGGAAGCCGACAGCCTCTTCAACAGAAGAGTGACGGCCGGCACAGGGTCGTCGATTTCCTTGGGAGGCACGGCGTTGAGCAAGATAAGGCGGGCTTGCTCCTCGGCCTTCTGAGCCTTGTCGGCCGTGCTGGGGAAGACGATACCGGGGGAATCGACAAGCTTGAGTTTGTTGTCGAGCTTGACTTCACGCAAGTTGGTGGTGACGCCAGCCTCGGCACCGGTAGGGCAAGCTGAGCCCCTGCCACCCAACCTCGAAGTCAAGGCGTTGATGACAGAAGACTTGCCCACGTTGGGATAGCCGATGACACCAACAGAAACAGACCTCTTCAATTGCTTAGACTGCGCATAAGACTTCAGCGCCTTGAAAAGCGCCTCGGAAGTTCCCTTGACGGTGAGCTGCTTGTGGTCAAAAGTCTTTGCGTTCGGCGCCGGGTTAGAAGCGCGAAGGGGAAGCGTAGGGAAGTAGCGGCGGAGGTGCGTAAGCCAACCCTTGAGAATCGGGGGCGGGATCAGGTCGATCTTGTTCAAGATCAAGATGAGGCGCTTGTTGCCTCCCTCGGCCGCCATGACTGAACGCTCCACCTCCTTTGATCTTGTGCCCTCGGGGTCGCGCGCATCCAAAACGTAAAGGATGACGTCCGATTGCTCCACGACCTGTTTGAAGACTTTGTCGAAGGCTTTTCTTGATGTGTCCTTGCGCACTGCGGAGGATCCCATGCCTCCATCGTCGTCGCCCATTCCATTCCACCCCTCTTCGTCCTCGTCCATTTCTTCGTCTTCGTGGTCCTCTTCGTACTCTGCTGCGCGGGCCCTCGCAGAGGCGAGAAGGGCGGCCATGGGGTTGGAGTTGTCCTGCGTTTGCAATCAGCAAGCATCTCAGCAAAGTTTAGAAAGACGCATACCTCGTCCATAACATCGTCGTCTGAGGCGTAGTTGAGCATATCCTCTGCATCCTCATCCTCCATCTCTTCTTCATCCTCTACAGTCTCACCCTTGGCCTTCTTCTCTTGTTTGCGCTCCCGCGCCTCGGCCCGCTTCTTTTCATTCTCTTCCTCCCTCAGCCTCTTCTTCTCCTCGATCTCGGCCAAAAGCTTGTCCTTGTAGGGGAATAGATTAGGAATGCCAGGGTCCTTCTTGACTCGCGAGCGCCATTCCGGGTTCTGCTTGGCAAGCTTCTTCTGCTTGCGCTGCTTGTTCGCCGAAGCCTTTTCAATCTTGTGGCGCAGGCGCACGGGAACGCGCTTCGATTTTGGCTCTGTCTTTGGTTAGGTCCATCTCGCAATGCGCCAGGCGGGAAGTACCTACTTCCGACCTTCATTATGCAGTTGTGGTTGTGAGATGTTTGCTCTGTCACCGCCTTCGACTTAGTTATCGCTGGGAAATTTTGGGATGCGCGCCAAGATTTCGCCGGGGCTTCGGCAAAACTGATAATACGTTCAATGCTGATTGGCCACGGCGACATACAGATGCATGAACAGACAACCTCAAGAGCCACACGTGGAACGTCGTACAGTACAAAATTCCGCTCCAGGGTATACTGTCAAACGTCCCGCGATGTTATGAAGTCTCAAATTTGACATTTTACGCAGGTTGACACGACTATGTCACGCATGTAGAAGGCGGCCCAGCTTCGGCGTTTGCTCTTCGCAGAGGCCGATAGCGGAACCTTCGCTCTATTCAGCAACGCATCCGCTCCGCCTCCTCGGCGGCCCGACGGTGACGTTTCCCACTGTGCTCTAGGCTGACCTCAACCACGTGGTGCGTCAGGGCATTTTTAAGATCTCGTTGTTTGTTTAGCCCCCTGTCACCTCATCCGCTGGGTGATTTTCAATCTTTGTCTCAAAAAATTCCAAATGGCTGGAGAAGCAGATTTCTCGGCGCCGGCCGAAGTGCACACTTTCGGCGGGCTAGTAAGGCTGACCATGAGCTCATTTTATTTGGCAAGGCTGACCAAACACAAAGCTTTTCGATCTGGACGGAACGGTGATCGATTCCACAGAGGCGATCATCAAGCATTGGCACAAGTAGGGTTGACCCGTCATCTTGGACCCAGCCTCGAGGACTCAGGCTCATGCACCAACCAGGATAGGAAAGCAGCTGGGCGTGGACCCGAACGTTATCCTGGCTTCATCGCATGGCCGGAGATCTATAGACACGCTCAAGCTCTATGATCCTAGTCTGGCCAATATGGAGTGTTAGTCGCGGCCTCTTTCCCGATTGGGGAGCAAACATTTACACAAAGCAACAGACGTCGCCCACATTGAGGGACTCATTCCGAAAGAGTTTGGTCAAGATGCGGTGGAGGTTCCTGGCAGCCGGGCGCTGCTTGACCAGATTGAGGCGTTGGGAGCACCGTGGGCCATAGTTACGTCAGGCACGCGGCCGCTGGCCACGGGCTGGCTGGAGATTATGAAGCTAGCTCAGCCCAAGAATTTCGTCACGGCCGAAGATGTGGACGAGGGCAAGCCGGACCCGGCGTGCTACCGGCTGGGCCACTCGAAGCTGGGGATTCCGGCGTCAGCAGCGACGCTGGTGTTGGAGGACGCACCGGCGGGGGTGCGTGCTGGCAAGGCGGCGGGTTTCAAGGTGGTGGCACTGGCGACAACACACAGTGTTGATCAGCTGAAGGCAGCCGGGGCGGACTGGATCGTGCGCGACATGCGGAGCGTTCGGGTGATGGGGTACGACGAGAGGCTAATCAAGGTGCGCATCGCCGACAGTGTGCTGCTTGGGTAGATTTCTAGAAGTGTTACAGTGCAGGCAGCGAATGCTCAAGGTCCCTTGCGTCGACTTACACAATACATCACAGACGTGGCGGCGCACGGCTGACGTGGAGCAGCAGCACGCAGGTACTCGGGGACTCGGACAGTGGAAGTTGGAAGGGTGTTGACGACGATCGGCGCGCATGCAAGGTACGAAGGGCCCTCTCCCCCCCTTATTTCTGCAGGCCATGACATGCGGATCGGAGGCGGCGGAGAAACGGGCAGAGGGCAATTTCCCCTTGTAGATCAGCCGCATGTCCAATCACCGGCGATCGTCGTCAGCCCCTGGGGAAGCGCGCGCGCTCCCGGCCGCGGCACAGGGGGAGCAGCCGTCGACAGCGCACCGCGGTCGGATGACTGGCTGGGTGCATGCGTTTTCATGCGTCTGCGATTATTCTTAGCCAGCCGCCGTGTCTTAGCTGGCCAATGGGCCTGTACCAGCTGAGCTGCTGCTGCTCTCGCTCCTCCCAAGCCCTCCCTCGACTCCCTCCCACCAACCATCCTTGCCCCCATCCTCAACCCACACGCTCGCTGCACCGCCGTCCAAAGCCTTCCAACTCCAGTCGCTCGTTCCCACGCCCCGTCCCCGCCCACCACGACGCCCACACGCGCTCAGCCGCCGATACGGCGCGCTTCCTCCCCGTGCCGCCGCCTTTAAGCCTGAGCGCGCGCGCATCCCACTACTCGACATGTTTGCTCCACCTCATCCGCCTCCTCCGCCCTACCCCTCCTCGGCGTCGGATCCCACCCACGCGCCCCAGATGTCCGCTCCGCCCGCTCACCCCGTCGTCCAGGACGTCAAGCCGCGCCTCACCAAGGAGCAGCATGACATCCTCGAGGCCCACTTCCAGCAGCAGCACAAGCCGACGACCAGCACGAAAAAGGGCTTCGCCGATGCCTTGGGCGTCCCGCTGGACAAGATCAATGTAAGTCGACGTCGAGCGCGCGCGTCATTGGCTGCCACGCTGACGTCGTCCAGAACTGGTTCCAGAACCGTCGCGCCAAGGTCAAGCAGGACTTGAAGAAGCAGATGTCACAGTACAACATGAATGTAAACATGCTACAGCAGATGCCAGCCCACGCTCAAATGCAGCCTCCCCAGGGCCTGCCTCAGGCACAGCCGCCACCCCAAATCCAAAACCCCCCTCAGCCGCAGCTGCAAACATTCTTCCACGGCACTACCGACATGAACCCGTCATCACTACCCGGAAACGGCTTCGCCGTCCCGCCCCAGGACATGGTTCCTGTCCAGGTTCCTTCGGCGCAGGATTTCACTCACCACGGCCATGGCCTCCAGTCCATCTCGGAATCCGCCCAGCCGACGGCCTCCTATAAAGAAATGATGCACTCTCTGGCCAGAGCCGGTTATCCCATTGACCCGAGCCACGCGAGTGCCTTTCCGCACGGCCTTCCCGTCAACGACCCGTACATGAGCTTTGATCCCTCTGCTCTCTCCCAGCCCATCCCCGAGGAGCCGCAATTCGCTTATTCCGATTTCCCCGGTTCTTCCAACCCCTTCAGCGACGCGCCATTTGACTTTGGGGCCGATCATCTCGACTTCAACGCGCTGGCTACCTCCGCGCCGACTTCGCTGACCGCCGACAACAACCGCGGTTCCGTCTCGACCGAGGCTTCGCCCTACTCGAACAACCACGCGACTCCACCCGCAGGTGGCTCCTCGACGTCGGCAGCGACGGTGCAAGCTGGCTGGCCTGATGACCCGCTGGCCTCGCAATATACCCAGCGCGAGGAGTCTCAAGACCCGCTAAGCAGTAACATGGCAGGGACTCAGATGTCCAACTCGCAGTGGATGCCGCAACCTTTCAGGGCGCCCATGTACCAGCAAAGCAACGCTTCGAGCCAGACGTTGATGTCGTCCGGCCCGGACCCGAGCGACCCGCAAATGCTCCAGATTAGCCAGGCCGATTTCAGCCAGCCTTTCACCTTTGCCGACGAAGCGTTCAACAGGCGGGATTCCCCCGCGGCTGCCTTGGCCCATTCTATGAGCAACGTTGAGATTCAGGGACCAACGAGTGATGCGGAGTTCAAGCAGCCCGATCAGCCGTCCAGCATCGCTGCTCGGAGGCAACGGCCTCGCCCTGCGGCCCTGGGCACAGCTTCTTTGCGGAGCCAGTCGTACAGTGCTGGCATGCCTACTTCTCCTGGTTCGAATCACAACTTGAAGGCCGATCAGACGCTGCGCAGGATTCGGTCAACTGGTCTGGTCAACGGACGCATCCAAAAGGTCAACCCTGGGTCAGCGCAACGATCTCCTATGCACCTTTCTTTTGCCGAAGCAGCCGCGTCACCCAAATTCGCTCTGCAAACCACCGGGTATGCGGGCGGGTCCATGAACGGACCTATGACAACGGGGTCTTTAGCGCCGCCGACGCCTCTGACGCCGAATGAAGTCGGCCGTTTCCCGTCTTGGCAACAGAGCCCTGCAGCTGGCAACAGAAGCAATGCCAACACAGCAGGAGATTACACCAGCGCACCTGGCTCGGGTGTGGTGTACAGCATGGCACCCACGTCCGCCGCATGCTTCTCCTCCGCTGCGTCGCCGCCCGAGACCCCACTAAACCCGGCGCAATCAATTTACAGCCATCGCGCCCGGATCAGCAATGGGTCCATCTTCAGAGACACTCCGCCCCAATCCGCGCCCGCGACTCAACAGAGCTTCTCGCGATCCGCATTCGTGCCTCCGCCGCCGCCGCCGCCGCCGCCGCCGCCGATGACGGAAGAACCAGCGCCCATGGACGATCCCTCGATTATCCAGCATCAATCACAGCGGCGCCCGTCGCTCCCTGAAACTGGCTTCTCCCAGGGCTACGAGCTTCCGCTGCAGTTCGAAGTGCCCATGGTCAATGCCGAGGGCGAGCTGCAAATGGCGCATCCAATGCAATTCGCGCAAGATCCGTCAATGTTCCAAAAGCAGCACCCGATGAGCTTTGCACAGGACGCTGGGTCCATCATGGCAGGCCCGATGCATTCGTCTATGACGATGCAGCCTGAACTCTACGTCCATGAGTATGCCCCGCCGGGTCAAGGGCCATCCCAGGGACAGTTTGCCGCGAGGCAGCAGCAGCAGCAGCAACAGCAACACATGCAGCAGCAAATGCAGCTGCTGCAGCAGCAGCAGAGGCAGGACATGCAGCCGAAGAGCTACATTTTCGCCAACCAGACGCCCGGCGACTTCAAGGCGTGAAGTGACCAGGCATGCTGCAGCATAGGAACATTTATGGCGCCACGCTTCGATTAGGCGGGAGTCGACATATCTCGCTTTTCTTCCCCCGTTGAATCATCATCACACTACATACACCCTGTTGAAACATAAAATTAGCCTCTGGATATACCCCGGCTTCGTACGAGGCGAGCCGACCCGCGCATTTCTTGGCTTTCGGTTATGGTTGTTCTTCTTTTCGGAAAGAAGGCGCGGAAGAAAGCGTGTTTTCGTCGTCTATCCGTCCGCTGTTACTCTGTCGGTCTGGTCGTTTTGTCCTTTGGCTGCTGTTCCACCCGTCATATTTCCATTCTGCCGTTTTAGCGTCAGGCGTTTTGTCTTGTCGCAACCCAATTTCTTTCCTTTTTTTTTTTTATATCCCCGCCATTATCGGCCTAATCACTGTCATCCTATGGTTTCCTTACCGGGTGGCGTTCTCTTCCATTTCCCCATTCTCTTGTGTAAAGGGCAGTCTCTGGAACCGTTTTTGTCTCATTTTTTACTGCTTATTTTGTCTGTGTTTCCTCGTTCATGGACCCGTAGGTACGCGACAGGTTTGAGACCATTTTTCTTTTGTTCCAATTTTCCTTGATTTCCATCGGTTCATTTTTCTTATGTGTGCGCGCGCATGTGCGCAGCGCGCTCGGGCGTCTCTCTCCTTATGCGTCACCGGCGGAGGCAACCGGATGACGGGACAAAAGCATATCGGCTTCAGTAATAATTCTAATAACATCGGCGCTGCCCCCACCCTAGCCTCTTTCCCTTTCCCGCTCCCTAGTCTAGGTTGGAGGTTTTGTTTTTTTTTTTTTTGTTTTTTTTTTTTTGTTTTTTTCAGCGGGCTGTCGATTGGGAGCTTTGGACTCGTCTTTGTTTTGGTGTGTTGTTGTTGTTGTTGTTGTTGTTGTTGTTGTTGTTATTGTTGTTGTTTTTGTTCGTCTGTCCGCCTATGTGGCGGCAAAAGCGGGCAAGTTGATGGACCTTGTTGTTGTTACTGTTGCTTGGGTGGGCGCCTTTGCTCTGGCTTGGTTAGCTGGTTGTTATTGTCGTTGTCGTCGGTGGTGGTGGTCCATGTTGACGAATGAATCAGGGCAAGCAAGGGAAAGGAAGGCAAAGGGAAAGGATAAAGGGCAGGGCAGGGGGAAACGCGTCGGACACGGACACGGACACGGACACGGACACGGCCTGGGAATGATATACAGTGCTATACATCAGCACGCCGCAGCAGTCTTGCAGCACAGCTGCTGCTACTCTACTACCCCCAACTACTATACTACTACTACTACTACTACTTACTAACTACTAGTACGGCTAATTAATACACTCATTTTGATAAACAATCCGCATGACTCCTCCGGTGGGGGCGAGGGCACGAGAAAGACATGGACATCTGACAAAAAAGCGCATAAAAAGACATGAGAAAAGAAGGCAAAGCAAAGAGCACAAGGCACGTAGTGAATTGAATTGAAGGGGCAGAGGAGGCCAAAGCCAAAGCCAAAGCCAAAGCCAAAGCCAAGTCCAAGCACGGCTTCAGTCCATCAACGCACGCATCAACGCACGCAATCAATCAATCAATCTTGCTCGGTCGTCGGCGAGCGGGGGCCGGGGAGAGGGACGCGCTACATAGGTGGCCACGCGTGGGCGTGCGTGAGTAGGGCTGGGCTGGGCTGGGCTGGGCTGGTGAGGTGAGGTCACCCGGCCACCACTGGGGGAGGGGGAGGCTCCTGCGGGGTGCTTGGGGCGGGCGCCCGTTCGTGCTGCCCGCTGGCGTTGGCGTCGGCGTGCGTGCGCGCGCGCTCCTGGTGGATAGGTGGGTACCATTCATTCATTGTAGATTAGGTCGGTACGGTACTATGTATGTACGATAGTGGAGTGGAGGGGAGGGGAGGAGGGGGCGTGTGCGTGTGCATGTGCGTTTATGCTCATGCTCTAGGTAGATTGTTCATGCTCGTGTTCATGTTCATGCTCATGCTCATGCTCTGGGTTGGACGTGGTGTATGTGTGGTGTGGTGTGGTTGACAGGGAGAGAGTGCGCGCCGTCATGCGATGGATGGATCACCTACAGTGCACTGAGGTAGGCACGTGGGGACGTGGGGACGGACGCGGGCATGAGTGGGTGGGTGTGGGCAGTGAGGTCGAGTAAATAAATTGTCTATGGCGCGTACGCGTGTCGAGGTGTAATCTGTAGTCTGTAGTTGCCTACCGTACCCTAGGACAGTCTAACTACCTACTCCTCTTTTACTGCCAGCGGGAGCGGGGTGGAAGAGAGACGTGGGGGTCGCGTAGCTTCTTTCTGCACGTCCATGTCGCTGACATGATGGAATGCGGAAACGCCCTTCACTATTCCAGACAGGTGCCAGCCGGCCAAGTCAATGCCAAGTCATGGAGCTCGTAAAACGCGGCCGACGCGACGCGCCCGCATCATCATCCCAAACTACCCCTACCCTACGTGATTTGCTTATCGCAATACCCCAACCACTCCCAAACGGCTGCGTTGCCCGCTCGTCCCGTCCCGTCCGTCCCGTCCCGTCCCGCCCCACCACACACACACGCGCGCGCGCGCTATTCTATCCATTGCCTGCCTACCTCCCTAGCACTCAATCAATACTGCCCGCCCCAATGCCCGCCCGGCGGAGGCCCCGCCGGCGGCTGCTGTCCCCACCCACCGCCGTGCTGCGGAGGCTGTCCCCACTGCTGCTGCTGTTGGTCATACAAACCAGAACCATAGCCACCCGGTCCCGGACCAGCACCATACCCAGGGCCGCCGGCTCCGCTACCACCATATGGCCCCTCGTCGCGCCAGCCCTGCTGGTACTGGCTGGGGAACGCATACGGATCGGCGGGGTTTGCCTGCGGCGGGCCCGGCGGCAGCGGTGCGTCCTGCTGGTACTGGTAGCCGTGCGCTGGCGGCTGGCCGTATGCGTCGCCGTAGGGTTGGAACGGCGCGGCGGGCTGCCCGTACCCGCTGTGCTGCGCTGGCGGCGGCGTGGAGAAGGAGCCCGTGTGGGGTGGTGGCGTGGGGAATGATGCAGTGTGCGCAGCCGGAGGAGGCGAGTCCACGTCGCGCTTACCACTGCCTCCCAGGATACCTGAGAGTGGGCTCTTAGAGCCGAGCATGCCTCCGAGGCCGCCCAGAAGACCGCCTCCGCCGCTGGAACTACCGCCGCTATTGCCGCCAAGGCCGCCTAAGCTGCCTAGGCTGCCGAGGAGACCTCCACCGCTGCTAGAATTACCGCCACTGTTGCCGCCGTAGCCGGCAAATCCACCACTGGCGGGGGCCGCGCCAGGGAATGTGCTAGCGCTGGGCGGGCCATGGGAGTGGCCACCGTGGCCGTTGTGAGGGTTCTGGCCGCCGGCGTGGTTCTTGCCCTCGCGTACGCTCTCGGAGCTCAGGATGTTGTTGAGGCCGTGGCCCTTGTCCGAGCGACCCTGCACCCAGCGCTCGACGACGGCGAACATCTTTTGGTGCACCTCGTTGTGGTGGTCGCGGGCGGCGGGGTGGTGGAACACGCGCACAACGTCATCCAAGACCTGCTCAACTGGCACATTAGGGTGGTCCCACGCGTACATCACGCGCGGTGCAACGTATTGCAAGATCGTGGCCGCGATCTGGCCGGCTGGCTCGTTGAGGATGTTGGAGAAGTGGTCTTTGGAGAGCATGGAGTGCGTTGGGTCATCGCAATTGGGGTTCGTCCAGGGCTCATACTGTGACTTGCCGCTAGCGTCGATGACGGAGGAAGATCCTTGCTTCAGCGAGGCAGAGACCGCCTTGATGATGGGCTGGATGAAAGGTGCCAACAGTGCAAAGACAAACATGGTGACTCGCTCCGTAATCTTGTCCACTAAGGCCTCAAGACCAGGGATTTTGGAAATGACTCCCGAAATGGCACGGACGACCTTGTCGCGGAAAGCCAGGATCGGGTAGATCTTGGGGATGATGCTCTGCGGGTCAAAGTTGGGGTTCATGCCGGGGACACCAGGGCCTGGAGGGCCGCCAACAGAGCCAGGAGGAGCGGCGAACGTAGTCTGTCCGCCCGCACGGGAAGCACTGTAGCCATCGTCAAAACCGCGAGCACCTCCGGCGTTTTGCGCAGCTTGAGCATCAGACGTAGCTTGCAAGCTTTTAGCTTCCTTGCACAGGGAAGAAGTGCCAGGGACCTTGGAGAGAAGATCAACAAGAACATCGGCGTTATTTCCTGAACCGCTCGAACGGGTGTCTTGCGTAGAAGCATTGGCCAGGGTCTGGTTCAATTCGCCAAGTTCAGAGGTGTCGACATCTGATTGAGTAAAGTGATCATTGGCCTCTCCAAGCACCGAGTGCAAGAAATCAACGCCTCCGAAAGTACCGGTGACCAGAGGGAACACATGCTTGCCGCGAAGGTTGATCTGGGTGTTAGTTCCGGTGTGCGGGAAAACGTTGTGGAAGCCCAGCTCCCGCAGAGCAAGCTCGGTGTAGTTGGTGTGGGCTCCAAAATCCTCGAGGCAGTGAAGACCTTGGCCGAGGCATCTGAGGGCTTCGCAGAGGTCCTCCTCTTTTCCCTTGTTAGAACCGTGTGTGTAGACACGTCCGTAGTGGATGGCACGGGTAAAGCTGTGTCTAATGTAACCAGCGCTGGTAGCCCATCCACCCGTTTCATTTGCAATGTAATTTTTCATGCCTGGAGCGTGTCAGTGAGTTTGTATAGCTATAAAAAGAAAAGAAGCTAGTACCAGTGTTGGGATCAACAGCCAGCTCTTGAGGTAACACTGGCCCTCTCAAGCGTTGATCGTATTGTCTAGCGTCGGTGTTATCGGCATACCCCTGAGTGGAAGATGTCAGCGAGACTGTCAACGCAGATGAATGTTTGATAATGCAAACCTTGGGGTTGTCGATGTGCTCCTCGGCGCGGTATACTATGAATGGCATCAGTATCATGTGAGGCGAGGCTGAGCATAGAGAAAATCATACCGCCAAGACGCTCCTCTGTGACCTCAAACTCGCCAGTGGCATATCCAAAGGACATAAAAGCCAGAATCCATACCAGGATGCGAATCGTGTCTTTCTGGACTCCCTTGAGGGTGCCGACGTCGACAGCTTGAGAGTAGTCGCGCAACCAGTTACCGAAGTAGACGCGCTTGATCATCATGGAGCTCCACTTATGACCCTTCAGGCAGGCCACGGTCTTGAGCATATCCTCAATGTCGCCATGACGCCAGTTGTGCCCCTCGATTTTAGAGATGGAGGCGATGTTGCCTGCTCCAAAGGCCGCGGTGGGGGTGGGGCAGAGGAGCACCACGGCGACCACGAGCAAGAATAGAAACTTGAGGGACGGCATGGTGAATGATCGTTGCTGCTTCTCTTGTGGGAGAAGAAGAAGAGGCAGCCGTGCTTTTTGTAGGGTGTCAGCAGCGGAAGAGGAGCGGTTTAGTCGGGCGCAAAGGAATCATCTAGGCCCCCACACAAGTCGTCGGGAGAGGTTGGCAGCTGAGCAGATGACGCTATCCGCCGTGGCGCAGGTGGCGCAGGCAGCCCTGAGCCTGCACCACCAGGGTCCCAACCGCCCGGAATATCGTTGACGCGCTCCTTCCGCCCTGGGTCTTCCACCCATTCATTCCATTGCGCTGCTTATCCCACGCTGACTCCATCATCACCAGACCTCTTCCATGCGCACAAATTGCCTCCGGCACGCGGTAGGGCTGTGTCGTGGCCCCCAAGTCCAAGTTGAGCGAAGCGTTGGGCCATGCTCCTACAAATCTCGTCCGAAGAGCCCCACTTCCCTCTGCCCAGCACATCTGCTACGTTCGACCTTGGACTTTAACTTTGTCGATTGCCCAATCGGGCGTATAGCCGAGGATCTGCCTGAATACCTTGGGCGCTCGGGCACTACCATCAACCTCAGAGCTTGACTGCACTTTTTTGCTTCGCCACGACATAGCAAGCTACACACGTGGCATCTATTAATGTACAGTCCTAATCCATGTGCCTCCTCAATTAACACCAATGACAATCAAAACAAAAACTCTGAGCATCCCTCCGTTCTCCAGCTTCTATTTACAGCACACCTCTAGAAAATTCGCCAGGCTTCTTCTCACAACTTCGATTCGGCGTTCCGTGTCTTCCATCAATTCTCTAAAGCGTTGGTTTTTTGGTGAAGGCCCAGAATACCGAAGGAGTCTTCCTCTCCTGCTCCTCAACGTAATCACCCCGTCTTTGAAATTCTTGTCTTCACTTTTGACTCTGTAGCGCTTGGTGAGATCGTGGAGCTCCCTGTCGTTTTTGAACTCCTGTATGGCAATTGCGTCGTACCGCGATGTCATTTGCGCGACAAAAATGTGGATATCCTCCAACCTGAGTATGTTGTATAGGGAAGGATTGCCTCCTTTGCCATGCAACAACTCCCGGCATTTCTTCTCTTTCATCAGTAGCTGGTCTCTTTCGTTCGTCACTTTCTTCAGGTTGTTTCTTGCTTCCTCCCAATGCTCAGCAAAGATCATCATGGCTTCCAATCTCACTTCTGCGAAGCGTTGAGCCTGTTGCAGCTGTTGTAGTTTGCTCAACCCTCCATCAGGGAAGCCAAAATGCTTTCGGAGAACTGCCTCATGCCGACTTTTCATTCTGTCGAGCTTCTTCTTCCATTGGCTGGGGTCGGATACAGGGAGCAGTGATCCGCCATCTGGACTCTCCTCCAGAAAATGACTTGACATTACCACTGCCTCTTTCGCCTTAACTTGATGATAGATATGGTCCATATGCTTTTCATGTGGCGTTTTCTGTTGCGCTACGTGTTGCGCGACCCTTATCGTCATCGTCTCATTTTCAGGCGTTTTGGTTGCTTCCCGGTCAGTGGCTTCCGTTGGAGGTCCATTCTTGGCCTCCCTAACCTCTCTGTGAATTTGCTCCATGCGTTTTCTTCGGCTTTGACCTGCACCGTCTCTCCTCTGTTTGGGACTTAGCTGCGAAGCCACCAGCTCTTTCCGTTCTTTCGTCCAAATGCTGCCGTCCTTTGGTCCTCGCTTTATGTTCGGCTGAGGCAACCGTCTTTGCTCTTCTGCGCTCTCTTCCACTTCCGAGTCGTCCTCAGAGATTTCCGGTAGGCTTGGCGATAACACCCTCCTATTGTGTTCCGACCGAATCGGCGTCTTACCAACATCAGACTTAGGCAAAGTGGAAGTTTTGGGCACTTCCGGTCGTGCAACATTCGGGGCGTTGTCGTTGAATCCAATCTGCTGCGATGTTCCGTTGGGCGATGCTACGTTGACTAGCATATCGTCGCTCTGGGGCGGCTGGTTGGACGGCGCCTGAAAACTGACACCCGGACCCTCGGCTGTGGACCCTCGTGGCGTGGAAGGCAGGGTTTCGGGAGGTACTTGAAGACTTGATGGTGAAGGTGTTGTGGGAGGGGATATGGAAAGAGATGGTTGGATGGCTTTGTCGTTCCCTTGGGGGGGTGTTTGATCATTCTCTTGGGAAGGTGTCTTGTCATCTCCTTGGGGATGTGGTTTATCGTCCCCCTGGAGCTGATTATTCTCCGAAAGACCTTCATCGGGCGGCGAGGCCTTAGGAATCGACTCGGGGGGCAGCGTATCCATTTCTGGCAGAGTTTGAGAGGGCGAAGTGGTTCCTGGTTGTGTCAACCTCTCTCTCTCGATGGCTTCTTGCCTCAATTTGATGCATTCAAAGCAAGCATCATCCTCCATTTCACCGCCACCCGAAAAGTCAGCACGATATTCCTCATGTCCCCCAATTTTGCACCAGCGTTTTTGGCTTCCAATGTCATCAAAATTCCGCTCCCAGCAGTAAAGGCAAAGTGGCAAGTACGCGCCATTCTCATCCGTGAGGAAGTGCTCTTGTGATGGGACGCAGCTCTGCGCTCGCGGGATGTGGCATTTGTCGCACAGAAACCATTGTTCTTTCTGTTGTTGGTTGGTTGTGGGACCGCTGTCAGATGGTGTGGCATTTGCGCCGTTTGAATCAATGTCAATCGCGTCTGGATCATCTTGATGCTCCGTCCCAGTGTTTTGGTACAGCGGTGGGCTGTCAAGGTCCATCGCATTTGGGTCATTTTGGCGGTCATCCCAAGATTGTTGGAGCTTTTTTGCAAGCTCAAAATCCGCCTTTTCTTGTTCGCGACGCGCAGTGATCTCGTCATTGCTTGCGTCGGGTCCTTCAGCTGGGTTGACTGAGGATTCAGCAACTTCTTCCGAGGCAGTTCTTTGTTCTTCCTGTTTTCCCTCTACGTCGGTCTGTGTCTTTTTGTTTTCTTCACTTTGTACATTCTTGCCTCCTTCCTCTTTTTGCCTGGCCCATTTACTGGCATATATACCACCACGTTGCGACTTGTCGTTATCTGTGGTGGGCGTGCCACTGGCATTTATGTCCTGGGGCTGAGAGGTAGTGTCGTTTTCTTTTCCTGGGGCCATTTCGTAGTCAGGTCTGGATATATATTTGTTGGTGTGTTTCGTGATATTTGTGGCAGTGGTGCTGGATATCGCGGTTCAAATGTGATCCTGTTGATTGTTAAGCAATGCATGAGGAAAGAAAAGCATGTCTCGCTTTGGGCAGCGCAGGGGATATGATATAGAGGTTACTCGAAATAAGACAGTAATTTTTTTTTTATTTTGTAGAGTGCTTGGATGAAACTGATGCTTACTATATTACTCGTGGCCTTGCACAGCGACCCAGCAAGGCGTCCCAACAAGGTGCCGCGCCGGTTGCAAACTCCGCTGCGAGTCGAGAAGGTGAATAAGTAAAACTGCGAGGATAAAAGAATCTGAAAGAGTCAGAGAGCGTGTGTGGATGTGCAATCTAGTTTTGCAAATTGTATGCACAGGCAGGTAAGCGTGTATGGGCTTGAAAAAGGTACGAAGTTATGAGTGAGTGGAGTTGACGGGAGATATAAGATTTTACGGTACAAAGTAGGCAACGAAATAATTTGATGGGTGCGCCTCCTGCTAAGACGAGAGAACTGTCTTTGTTCACGGCCATGGCGGATTGCCCCTTTGAGATCTATTAAGTGTGAAAAATCATGAGTAATAGAACCATTGACTTCCGCACTTGGACAAAGGAAGACTCGGATGAGAGGTAATCGAGGTCACGCAAAGCTACTCGCTCTTACCTGTACTACGGTCTAGACTCACAAACCATCCGCATCAAATTTCACTGAGAACCACTAAGAATGAAAGAACTGTTGTGTCTGAAAGGAAAAAATCACATTGTTGGAAATTCATTTACGCCGCCATGCTATGCAAGGACCACCAATCTAAAGAAAGTTCAAAGAGTAACCCGATTGTTGCTACCAGAGCAGACCTTGGGTTTGTGAGATGAACAACCATGTAAAAGGATGTTCAAGAGAAGAAAATACATCATGTAGAGAAATTGGCGTCGCTGTGCACCGGTCTAATGCGTGCGTCTAATAGTAAAACCTCAGTCCGCGCTTCATGATCTTGCCGTTATTGCACTTGGTGCCTGACGCAACTGGCTTCCACACAATCTTGCCGTGGTCACAGATTCCGAACTTGTCTTCGCCATTGCACACCAGTGTGCCGTCGCTACCGCAAGTGGAATCGGAGCTACCACCTTCAGTGGATCCGGAGCTGCCGCTTCCAGTGGATCCAGAGCTACCGCTTTCAGCGAAGCTACCACCAACGCTGCCAGCTGTCGACTGAGAGGTCTTGGGAGTAGTCACAGTAGCAGTCACGTAGACCGTCGAGAAGCTCTGGGTGTTGCCTTGAGCCGGACCAGCTGCGGGAGTGGGAGCAGGAGAGGCAGCCGCCTGGGAGGTGACCGCAGAGCTCGCCTGCGGAGCAGCTGGCTCGTCGTTGGAGTTCGCGGTACCAGCGTTGCTGCTGCCGGCCACCTGGCCACAGCTAGGAGCCAGTGTAGCGAATGGACCTGAGCCGACAGTTTCAACTGAATCTCCCGGGTTGGGAAACGTAAGATCCTTTCCTTCGGGGGAGTCGCAGGCGGTATCACGGGTTCCAGATTGGCCCGGCAGGTTGGTGACGTACATGTCAGGCAGAGAATTGAAAAACTTCTTGCCCTCCTCGCCGTCGGCACCGCCAGTAACGGTAATAGGCGCACAGTTCATGTAGAACTCTCTCGCACCAATGTGGTTGAACCAGGTCCAAGCAAGCGCGAACTCGCCGTTAGGGAAGCCCTTTGGGACCGAAAACTTGAAGTCGGACGGAGAGGAACCCACCCCAGGGCAGCCACCGACAATAGAGTGGATAACCTTAAATGTTGAAGAAGCAGTGGGCTCCTTGTCCATAGAGATACTGACTTGGCAGCTACCGCCGCCATGGACAGCACTGCCGGTGAAGGTAAGGGACTGCGAGTCTCCCACGGAAAACTTATTCTCGCCCTTACTAGCTGCGTAGACGCCCTGACGCTGCTTGCATGGGAACTCGGCGAAAGAAGCAAGAGGACTGTTGTTGAGAGTCTCCGGGCCGTAAGGGTGTGGCGTGTTCAAGATCATATGGCCATTGGCGATCGACGCCAGGGCGCCAAAGATTCCAAGGAAAAACGTAATGCGAGAGGCCATGATGGAGATGGTCAAAGTATCAAGTTGGATGTGTTGAAGTTTCGTTTTTAATGACTGGAAGAAGCCGCGTTTGTTGGTAGGGAGCGATTTCCTAGGCCTGCTAGGGAGAATGTGCGGTTCAAAAGTGTCGTGATTCGTAAGGAAAGGTGCAGAATGCAATGAAGAAAAGACACAGAGGTAGAGAAGGATTAAGTCTTATATAGAAATGGAGCGAAGAACATGGTCCTGAAACATGACAAGTGAACAATGAGAAATTTGTCAATGAACAGCAGAATAATGTTGGCTTCACCCAATGACAATGGATCAAAAGCCGCGCGGGTGGAACAATGGCGACAATAGAAACGATTATGCGACAAGGCCCGGCAGCTGCCTGGCCCAACCGTGTTTCGGGGTAGTGACATTGCGGATCACACCTCGTACCGCTGTGCCGCAGCGCCGCTTGCCGCCGACTTCAACAGGGGGGTGGGGGCGCGCTTGAGGCGGAGACAGGGCTCCACAAGGCTCGCTCGCTTCGGCTCGGTGGCATGGATAGTTTTGCGTGACCTGGCCCGGAAGGGCGGATCCAGCCGTGGTGACAGGCAGCGGAAACATGGTGATGCTTGGCATGGTGTTGAGCGGAGGCTCGGAGCATGACTAAGCGAAAGGCTGGAGAACGGCCCTTGTCTGTCCAAGACACCAAAAGACGCGACCTACCGAGCTCGCATTCCACGCATCGCTATCTCCCGCATTCGCGCCCGCACAAAGGCGCATACGGCTTCTGCTCCCCACCAACTCGCGACAACACCGCCGTTGGATGAGCTACCGTCGCCCATCCGCACCTCGAGCGACGTTCGCCCAGCGTCTCTCCAGACTACTCAGTGGACCGCGCGCGTCGCATCCCGCACCTGCGCCATGTCGTCAATAACCACAAAGGCCAATCCGCCCCAGGCCTTTATCTCCAGCTACGCTCCGCGCATCCGCACCTACGCCAACTCGCTACTCCAGCCCGTCATCCCGCAAGCGAACGTACTCCCACCCGCGCGCACAACCAAGCGTGGAACGACGGCCATAAACTACGCCGAAGATGGCTATGACGACGACGATTTCGATGACAGCGAGGGCCCCAGACGGCGACCAACGGGGCTGAGGAGCTTAAGGCAGCAGGATGACCCGGCTGCGGGCAAAATGGTGGACGCGCAGCTAGGCAAAGAGCTTCTAGCTCCCACAGAAGTGCAGGGAATATGGAGAGAATGGATGGGCAAGCCGAAGCGCGCGATGTAGGTTTTTTTTTTCTGGACATGGCCAATTGGCCAGAAAGCTAACATTGGAGGAAAGGACAGAGAAGCAACTCCAAATACAGTCGCACCTGCCGCTCACCCTCATTCCTATCCGCATAGATCTCGACATTCAGCCTTTCCGTCCGGAGGCTCCACTTCCGACGCCCAACAATGCGCGAGAATTTGGCATTGACGAGAGTCTACCTGCTTACAAGCAACCAGACGTCACACCAGCATATCGGTTGAAGGATGCCTTTCTCTGGAACCTGCATGAAGCGCTCATGACGCCCGACCAGTTTGCCAAAGTATTTGTGGAAGAACTGGACTTTCCAAGCGAGCGGAAACCTGCTCTCATCATACAGATTGCCAGCCAGATCCGACAGCAATTGGAAGAGTACGCTGGTGTAGCAATGCACCCACTCTTCCACTCTGCCAACATTACTTCGTCCATTGCGAATGCTCCGGCCACCCCGAGACCTATCCAACCTGTGTTCTCCCAGTCCCGCGACCAATCTTCCACTCCAGCTCCCAACTTCCCTCCGACGCCAAGGCTCACCAACGGCATGCAGACGCCCCAACCGCAGCCGGTCGGCCAAACCGGGTCCACAATTTCTGCAACCGCCACGCCCCTGCCACCCAGCAATGACGTTCTCAACCCGGATGACACCTATCGCTGCACCATAAACCTGAACATCAACCTCCTAAACCGCCTCTACAGCGATAAGTTTGAGTGGTCGTTACTGCACCCGCCTGGGTTTGCAGAGGTCTTTGCAAAGCAGACATGTGCGGATCTAGGCCTAGCAGGCGAGTGGGTGCCTGCAATGACACATGCCATCTACGAAGCTGTCTTGAGGTTGAAGAAAGAAGCATGTGAGAACGGAGGTTTGCTGGGATACAATGAGATCGACAATGATGCGGCTGAGGGTGCTGAAGCTGGTTGGCGTTACGATCAAGAACACCTCGCGGATGAGTGGGAACCAAAGGTTGAGGTCTTGTCGAAAGAAGAGATCGAGAAGCGGGAGGGCGATCGCGAGCGCCAGATCCGGCGTCTGCGTCGCGAAACTGCAAGATTCAGCAGCACGTCCAACATGCAGGGAGGTATACCTCAAGGACAAAGCGACTTTTTCGCGGAACCAGAAGAAAGGATGGGTCGTGGCGAAAGGAGTAAGAAGAAGAGGAGATTTAGGTCCCTGAGCCCGGAAGGCAGAGGAACGCCAGATACCAACGGTGGATATGGTGGCCAGGGAGGCGGTCTGCAGGAATGGTGAGTTCGCGACGACTTCCAATGCTGAAATTGGCAGAGTAGTGGCTGGTACTGACTGCTTTTAGGGAACGCAACAACTGGCGTTGCTCGCATTGTCTGGTGCACGGCTCAGCAGTTTGGGCTGTGCGGGACGGACCCAATGGGCCAAGGGTAAGCCGTTATATTAAACATGTCTATTTCTTTCTTCGAATTTTGCTAATGACTACTGTAGTCCCTCTGCCACAATTGCGGATATCTGTATGAGCGGGACAAGAAGCTCCCGCCATGGAGTCACAACCTCTTCATTTACGATATCCACACCAGGCGGTGATTAGCGGTCGTTGGCCGTTGAATAGCGATCTAACGTCAAGACAAATTATTCCAGCGAGCAGCGTGTTCGTCCCAGTTCCAAAGGCCTCCTCCATCGAGAGGAGAAGCTATACATGCGGAGTTTTCGGCGTCTAATGAAAGGGAGAAATGAAGGAAAGCCGCCTTCCGAAACAAGGCGCGCCGTCGCTATATCCTATATCTTCCAGGAATCTGAATTGCTGTCACGGTGCATGGGGGGCAGCGTCGGGTAGTGTTAGCAAAGACATCGGAAACGTGGGTGGGTGTAAGATATCCGGGAGTGATGTATGCCATGGCTCTCGTAGTCTCTCGGATTGCTCTTGCTTTTTTTCGCTTTGGGAAGGGATTAGAGTGGGGTGGAATTTTGGGAGGGAATCGAGAATAATTCGGTCTTGCTGCGGTCGAGTGTGTTACGCCGTCTGCCTTGACGTTCTGAAGGACTGTCGGGCAGCATTACAACCTCACGAGAAAATTCAAATCTACCTATCTTTTCTTCAAGTCTTTCAGCAGTCAACTTCCACCTAATTTCCGGTTTACTTCACGATAGCGCCGATTTTCCTTGGTCACTAGCCGTATCCTTTCTCCCACTAGTCCCCATCTACGGTAAGCCAATGCCACCGGCTAAAGGGCAGCGGCAATGTCAGACAATGTCCCCCAAGTCAGTTCTAATATCCACGTAAACAATCACCACAATCATTTCGCCACATCCCCTTGTCTGTCCTTGTCAAGTCAATGTTCCAAACTGCAAAAGAGCTAGTGTTGTTCTCCAAGGAATGTAGACGAACAGGACAGACAACGGTGGCTTTGAGCTAAGACTTTTCCATCTCGTCTTTGAACTCCAGCATAGTCACAGTTGACAGTACAAAGAAAACCAAAACCTACAGTCGATTTCTTGTTGAGTTGTTGATTGATTCCAAGGAGTCTCGGTTGTTCCAGGCCCAACACAGGACTGGTGTCATGTGAAAGACAAAGGCTACATGGCAGTGCCTGTCTCCTCGCAAGTGACAATGGTTTAGATTCCTTTGATGATGGCAGATACTACGGCCGGCTTTGACATCCAGCTGGAGGTTGCATGAAGCACAATAGCTGAATTGAAGAACTACGTGGACAAGAGAAAACGGTGCCCGGGACGCCTTAACTAGATTGGATAAAGAAACGTTTTGCTTCCATCAGGACGACTGTGTTCAGTTCGGTCTGCCAAAGAACATTTCGAGGCATATTTGACTCTCGTGGGGAACTCGTTGGCCAATTTTGCATCCTTTCACAGTTTCAGGAAAGGTTGGAGCAGCTCATATCCACAAGGATGATTGAAGCCCCAGAAATTGACTATCAGAGCCGATTTACCTCGAGGAACTCCAGCCGAAGGTCGAGATTCTCTTGATATGTCCCTGAAACTTTCCGAATTGGACAGTCATCCGAGCAGAACGGAGCTTCCGCCGCAGCAGCTTTAAAAGCTCTTCAGCCTCTGTCGGATGCCTTTCTTCAAGCCATCGTTTGATAATTTGTTCTGCTCCTTCGCCATGCACATTGACTAGGCAATCTGCACCGCATTCTAAAAACAATTTGCAGGTTTCCAAACCTCCCTCAGGAAAAATAGTGCTTCCATTGTCACATTCTTTCCTAAGCACGCCCAAAAATTCTATCCAGGGTGAGGAACCATATTCGAACGGCTGATTCGGATCTGCGCCGTTTTCCAAGAAAATCTTGATTGGCCATCGAACTTCACGTCGGAGACTGAGCTGGAATGGAGGGAAATCAGGGTGATTGTTTTTCTTTAATAGTATGCTTTGATGCCGGAGTTGAGTGACCTCATGCCTAATATATGATGAGAATCCAAATTCGAAGGCCCATTCCAGAAAATTCAACCTAAAGGTAAAGCTCTCCGTTCCTCCAATACCACAATCCCACGCGGAGGGCTGGTCACGAAGTATTGCATATGTCCGTTTTGACTCGAGAAATAGTAAGAGCAATTCTTTGTCGCGTGGAATTGCGGAGCATTCGTGGCCCAACCTCCAGAAGTGAAAAAACAATGGATGTGCGTCTTCTGGCCCATATTCCTTCGAATTAGGGTCCTCGGCTTTTATAAGGCGAAGGCGCGCGCCGACGATATCGAAATCAGACGCAAAGTTTCCCTTTACACTTCCCAAAATAGACGCCCAGAATTCTCGTCGAGTAATGAAGTCCCTGACAGTTCGATGCAAGTAGTTCACTTCTGAGTCCGGGTCCTGCCCAGCAGGGTCATTCGCCTCGAGTAGGCCTTTGGTGCAGCTTCTTAATCGACGGTTCGTCGTATCAGCCCGAAATTGTTTTTCTTCGAGTGACATAGGCTTGACTTCCGCTGACATGGCATTGTCGAAGCCATCTCCTGCGAACGAAAAGAGGAGTAGCGATAGTGGAAACACAGCAGCCTCCATCAACTGAAATTGTTTGGAAGCTTCTTCGGCTTTGGATGGACTCATGTCATGTAATATCTTCTTGAAGAAGCCCTCCAGGTCACCAGGAATCGATACCAGTCGGTCCCGCAAGCGCGCGATGCTATCACCGTCTCGCAGTCCTTCGAGCAAGGATTTTACGACCAAGTGTACCCAGAGAAATACTCCGTTCGCTTTCTTGCACACTTCTTCAATCAAAGATCGGCAATCTTCAGGATGTATTCTGTTCATTTCGACGAATTTAAGGCTGGTGTGTAGCCGGTCGGAAACCACAAGACGGATGTCTCGAGCAGTGAGGTGCTCCATCTTGAGTGATGGTCGGCGTCCGAAAGCATCTTCAAACACATTCCAAGGGCGGCTTGCTGCGCAAACCTTCACATTTGGTCGTTGTGATGCCCCCAGTAGAAAGGCTGCAAGCTTCTCACAGTCCACATCAAATTCATCCAGACCGTCAACAAAAAGCAAGAATCTGGTTGAAGTATCCGACATGAGGATCTCAAAGGCTTTTATTAATTCTGAAAGGGTCCAAGGGTGGTCGTAATCACCAAAAAGTTGGCTGCGTTGCCATCTATACGGGAAGAGGCGCGGTATGTCTTCGTTTTGGCCGTCCGTGAGGTGGTAAAGCAATGTACGCATGAGAGCCTCCTGAGACATCTGCATTTGTGTTCCAGAATTCCAAAAGAAGAACCCGGCTGTTTTCAGTGGTGAATCTCCTCTCCATGGGTCCAAGTGTTCTCTCGTCCGGTTATCGTTGAACAAATACTTCATCAGTGTTGATTTCCCCGAGCCAGGTTTTCCCGTTATCCAGTAAAAGCTTTTTTCACTGCGAAGCCACTCGGCAAAATTGTCCCAACGAACATTTGTAACTTCAATGGCCCCTCGGTTGTTGTTGTTGTTGTTGTTGTTGTTGTCGTTGTTGTCATACCCTTTTTTGGCTTTCACGTCGTCACTTTCTGAGCAGCCGCTGCTTTTAGGTAGAATATCATCCGGCGTTGTCTCTCCATGGGTGAAAATCCAGTCAAAAGTTTGCTCATGCGCTTCTGAAATCCCCTCATGTCGGCTCTTCATTTCTCGAAACCACAGGTTTTCCCGAATCCGTTCCTCAATTGACTGTTCCCCTGGCCGCTTCCCCGCAGCCAACAATTGGAACAATGAGATGGTCGGATCCTGATTCTGACGTATCGACCTTAGAATGTCCGCTTGCCATTCTCTAGATTCGTCCATGAATTTAGCCATATCTTTATTCAAAGTTTCTCTAAATCTGGCAAATCCATGTCCTTGCTGGAGAACAACTTCTCTAAGGGAGAAGAGTAGGGTCGTATCAATCTGACTTCTGTATCGCTCGAGACGCATGGTCAAACTTTGAATTTCTTCTTCTTTCCAGATACTCTGCAGAGCTTGGCGAAAGCTGTTCCATTTTCGGTGTCTGCCGTTGAATTTTAAAGCGTCGATTGCTCTAAGCAGGTCCGTTGACACACCACGGCACCCGTTGCATAGTTCTTCGAGTTGCTTGTCGGTTTTGGTTGCTAACCTACCGCCAGTTGAGATGTGATCAACTTCAATCTCGGCTTGCAAGATTTCCGTGATTTCTGAAAGCTCCAAAGTCTCGACCAGTTGCCCATCAGCGGACTTGTAGATCACTCGGCCCTTAGACACAAGGTCGCTAGCAAAAGTAATGAACTGAACGACATTCGAGGCAAGGCCGATGGCTGTGAGTGGGTCCATCATGCGGGTGTAAAGGTGAATGGTATGTAGGTCAAAGACGAGCGGAATCGCGGCATTTCTATTCTTTTCAAGCGCAAGGCTGTTGGGCGCTGAGCTGTCTTGCAGCACTGCGCCAGGGTACAATGCCACGATGCCTGTCGCCAAGCAGCCAATGAACAGGGGGACATCATAGTTGATTGGACATGCCCGGGAAAATTGAGGCAGCTGCCAGCCAGCAAATCAGCGTGGAATAAGCCTGGACAAGTATCTATAGAGATATCTACGTGGAGGTGTTTTAGTAAAAGCTCAATACAATGAATGGCACCGAATGATCTGACAGGAATATGGAACTTACCAACACGCAGTCCAACCACACCAGTCAGCAAACCCACCCGAGCACATTACAACAATACAACAAGTCTCACCAAACCCGAAAGCATTCACACAAAACACAAGACAAAGACCGAACCCACCCAGCTAAAACGTTAGGTAGTTAGTGTTGAAGTCGACGGCCGGCCGGACGGATGGATGGACGGAGGCAAGAACAAGAAGCACGCCAAACGCACTAGCGCAAGACGAGCCAGGCAAGCGCTCCATCGCGCCATCCCCGTGCACGCTGAAACGAAGACTGCAGAGGAGAACGAGCGGACAGAGATGGAGATCTCCTTCTGATCGGGACCTACTTTTTATGGAGATAAGCAGCTGCCCCACGCGTTCTCCTGTGCGAGCATTGCCATTTTCGTTGCGGATCTCACAGAAACCGTCCAAGCTCTTTTGTATATCTTCACGTAAAAGCGCACGAACCAAGGTATGACGAGAGAGGAAGGAGGTATTGGATTTACCCATTCTCAGTTACACAAACTCCAATGAACTTTACAGCATACTGCCTTGCAGATGCGAGAAAGTGAAAGTACATCTCCAAAGTCCACGATATTTTCCTGCCGTCATGATGCTCAAAGCAACAAAGAAAAGGACTCGCTAATAATTTTGAGAACTAGCACGTCGGACCATCGAGGATGATGTGCTTAATCCTTCTTCCGGGCGAGCTTCTCAGTCTCCTTCTGCAGCTCCTTGATCGTCGATTCCGACGCCTCGACCTCGCCGCGGTCTGCCTTGACCTGTAGAGAATTTGTTAGCACACTATCCTGACTAAATGAAATACGAGGTAGCTGTGAAGGCGACTTACAATCGACTCGCTGTCGGACGCAAGCTCGTCCTTCCAGTGGCCCTTGCCCTGCTTCTGCTTCTTCAGCTGATCCTGCTTGTGTGCCTCAGCCTCCTCGCCACGAGCGTCGTGGTCTGTATAGGTAAATTAGCCGAGCTCTAGGATGCTTTTGGCGGAAGTTGATGTGGGAGTAAGCCGAAGAGCTGTAGTTGAGAGCGGTAGCCAATGCAGAGACAGCGGCTGCAGAAGGCTCGAAGCAAGACGATGCAAGATAAGCGGACATACTAGAGCCCTCTTTCAAGCCATTCCGCTGTCTCCGCTAAAGCGCGACGCAACCACCGACCATCTCGTTCATTCCACTGTCATCCACCACAAAGCGCAAACAAAGGGCAAGCTTACGCAGAGCAGACTCCTTGCCGACGGGCCTCAGTGCCGAAGCCTGGAAGCCCCTACGCTGCGCAGAGAAGACGGCGGGGCGCGCGACGCGGGTGAAGTTCCTGAGGGCAGACATGATAGTGTTCTAAGTTGTGTATGTCGAGGTAGAGAGGTAGATAGATGTCGTAGAATGTGTGCTACCACAGAAGTGATGTTAGTTGAATTTGCTATGACTGGGAGATGGATGAGGGGATAGAGTGGAGTGATGGAGGGATGAACAGGTGGGGAGATGCGTGCGGAGCTTCGATGCTCGGCGTGGAGATGCAGGTGTAGGTGCGGGTGCATATGTATAAATAGAATGGTGATGAAGCAGTAGGAGCTCATCAAACGTAGGGTTGCGTACCGATCGTGAAGCGTGAAGGATTCAGAGTTGAGTAAATGAAGATTACAATTCGTGGACAGAAGGGAAGATATGAAGGTCGCTTGCGGACGTGAGGATCCCTCGGCTTTGGCAACGCAATTGCAGCGACGCGCCTGCTCGATCATGCATGTCGTCATTGGACCGTGCCACCACCGTCTCCATTGCGGGAATTACGTTTCTCATTTGCAGCGTCCGTCAGTCGCTGGACTTCATCAATCTCCCGTCTCCCCGCATCCACGATCGACGACTGTCTCTTTGCACCTTTTCGATACTTGATGCATCACCTTCTCCACAACTCCACATCTGTCCCTCGACACTGACATAGCGGCTTGCACGAATGGTTGGATGATGATGAAGCTGCGATTGGTTCCTACTAAAGGCAAGGGACCGCTCCGCCTTTACCTGAAAGAGAGACAGAAGCCAAAGACCAACTAAGTAGAGAATCCCACGCCAGCAGGCCATTGAAAGCAGAAAGCACAGAAGCGTAATGATAAGAGAAGAAAGAAAGAACAGCATGATCTCGTCCCAGCGTACATGTGTGATCTTTATGAAGTGTGTATCCTTCGAGGAAGAAACGCAAACCTGAAGAACAGTGTTCTGTGGCAAGGGCCGAAAGTATGCAGCTTTGTTCCTCTCTGCTTCTGCGAGGGATAGTGGAAAAGTCGAGTACCAAAAAACAAGACAGAAGAAGCAAAATAAAAAAAGAAAAGAGAAAGCTGAAAGGCATAAAAGCAGAAATTCCCAACCGACACCGCCGCTGTATATCTTGTGCATGAAAAAGACTTCTTCGCCGTGGTATACCAGCAGAACCAACCCTTTGCAGCAAACACCGTTACAGGCCACCAATCCAACCCGCCGACCGCTTTGCGATTGATGTAAAGTAGCCCACCGACAAAGGAAATGCTTACCCACCCAATGAACTTGAAATCCAGAGGCGCGGCAGATTGCTCGGACAACAGCCCACCTTCCCAAAAACACCTCTTGATGATTTTCTTGTAGAAAGTCCCATGAACACCGTTGTGAGTTCCGCAATGCCAAAGCCCTACGTTATGCGTTACGCTAAAACCAACATGAAAAGCCAGAGCGATCTATTCGATAAGAAAATGCGATGCGCGTATTTCGCCGCACTGCAACGCCGTCGTCCAGGTGGACCGGGTATCCCGAGTAGAAAAGTGTCGTGGAGCTTTGTACAAAAGAACCGAGTAGCGAGAATTATGAACGGATCTCCGGGATCGGCGAATGTCGAAGCAATAGTGATGATCCGGAAGAGAAGGGACACCCACCAACCTAACGCACGCAGTGCGCCGCAATGCGACCGAGACAGACCGACACTGGCATCTTCAGCCGGCAAGCGAATTACCACCGGCGAGGGATGAACTGGTGCTGCATCTGCCTCGCAGGGGAGACGGAAGGCGGCGGGCTCGCGACACTGCGGGTGCTGGGGTCGACGATGGGGATCGCGTTGCGCGTGCGCTGGGCCAGAGGCTGGTGGAGCTTCGTCTGGGAGGTGTTGAAGCCGGTCGGGGTGTAAGAGTTTGTCGCCGACGAGAGGACAAAGCTAGGCGTCGGCTGCAGCTGGTGCTGAAGAGGAGACGAGTCCGGAGATCCCGACGACAGGGATGAACGGTCGGAGCCAGAAGAGTGGATGGATTGCAGCTGTTGCAGAGAACCAGTCAGCGGCTTGTTCGTGTCGGCTTCAGGTGCGTCTTGCGAGTGTTTCATCGCGATCAAACGCAGCTGGGGAACCCTATCATTGCGATCCACGAGGGTGACAAAGACAAGTAGCACTTACGTCGTCCTCGGTCAGCAGGTGGAAAGGGCAGAACATCTCGTCGTCCTCGATGTCAAAGGACCGGGCAGCCTCGAAATCGCGACGGAAAGCGACGACGTTGGGAGCCTCGACGACCTCCTTGGGGGTGCGCACAGCCCGGAACTGCTTGTGGTTGTGGGCAGCAGCGGAGCGGGGCGCCCTCCGGGGGCGACCGCCGGGGTGGTTGTGCTGCTGGTGCGCGTTGAGGTGGGCAGCGTGGTGGGGAGCGCCGTAGTAGAAGTTTGAAGTCGACATGGTTGCGGATGACTGGAGTTTGGCCGGTCGGGTAGTTTATGTAGGTGGTGCGGCGAGTAAGACGGACGTTGGTGGAGAGAGGACGCAGCCGTGGGATCGGTACAAGTCACCCGACGAGGAAAGGGTCACAACAAAGGCCTAACAAAGGGATGGCTGCGGGCGGCTCGGCTCGGGGAGGCGAGAGAGGGTCGAGAAGATCGAGAGGACCGAAAGTCGGAAGAGTCGAAGGTAGATGGTGTCGATAGACGGGAGAGAATTAGAGCAGATGGAGTGTGAGAGCGGATGGAAGATCGCAAAAGACGATGATGGGGGGCGGGAACAGTAGGATAGATACAGAAGAGTCGCTGTGTGCGGGTGAGCGAGATGGGCTGAGACCCGAGAGGGGAGCGAGGCGGCCTGTTAATTGGGTCCTGTGATGCTTCGGCACTAGTCCCCTTTGGGCACTGGTGGGTGGCAATGTTTTCGACCAAGCGTCCAACAAGCCTATCGCCCGCCCGCGCGCCCACGCTGCCCGCCTCGCCCAATGCCCTTTGCCCATTGTTCGTTCCATCTTACGCCTCCCCCCCACTCCCCACCACCATCATTGTCGTGACTCGTCGTCCTTCCTTCCTGCCTGCCCGCATGCGTCTTGTCGAGATCAGAGAGTCAGAGAGAGATAGAGATATGCCAGCCGCCCAAGCCCAGGAACGCACGACGACGGGGCCAGAGCGGCTGCGTGCATGGCCCTCCTGATGCAGGGCTGCCCTCTGCGCCGCCAATCATTTCCCCCTCCTGCCCAGCGTCCTCAGCCCCCCTCGAATCGAGTTGGCGCTGCACGCTACGGCAGACCGCTCCTTTGGCTCTGCTTCCCCGTTGCCTCCGTTCCAGAAGGCGAGGGGTCCACCACTGCGTGCTTCGTTGGCAAGGCCTGTCTCTGCTTTCAACCTTTCCCCTGCCCGCTCCCGCGTGACGTAAGCGCCGGCCCGTCGCCGCCATCGTCGTCCGTCCAGCCCATCTCCCCGCGCCTCAACCAGAGCCGAGATTTGTGCTGCCGCACGGCATTTCATAGACCTCGCTTGCGAGCTGGTCTGTTTCGCATTCGGATATGACCTCCTTGTCGTGAATCAGACGAAGCACGTTTGGGGCGCCCCTCCAGGCCTCCCGACTTTTGGACGGGCGGAACGCGGCATTGAGCGGGCCCGTCCGCCTCTACCCAGGGCCTCGGTGCGTTCGCTCAGCGTGCTGGCGAGTGTCCTCGAGTCACCCGTTGATGATCTGACGGTTGTCTGCAGGGTAGCTTGGCGCTGCCAGTTAGGTGCTGATCATATTACAGGTCACTGGGAGGCACAGCAGCGGCTATCGATAGGTCGAGCCGGCCGCATGCGTCGACATCTGCCATTGTCCAATGACAAGCTTTGGCCCGTTGCATGGGGGACACTTGGGGGGAAGGCTTCATCTGCGTGCGACTGGGGAATGACCTGGGCCGCAGTCGACCTGGCTGTGTGCATGCAGGTAGAGAACACCAGCCCCTCCCTCTGTTTCTCTGTCGCCTGGAAGGCCGAGGCAAGGAAGCCCGTCTGCTCCTTGCGACACTGATCGTCTATTACCACTTTCCAGGCGGCTAACGACACAGAAGCCGACGATGCTCGAGACCAGGGCAAACTAGCTCCTAGCTTCATGCGGAAATGATGGCATTCGGAAAGCCCGATCCCCTGCCGCCCAAAGGAACCGTCCACGAGGACATTGATGCAGACTCTCGACCACGTCCACGCCCCCCCTTCCTCCTCCGGTACTCCCTCCGTTGATCGTGCCTACGCGAACCCACTAGCAGCTTCTCTCGATCGTAGATCATGGCCCTGAATGTTCGCGTCGGCACATCGTCACGCACTCAGCCTGACATGAACACCTTGAGGGCTCGCGACGGTGCCGGTCAATTGCAGACGTAACACGTTGTGCTCCCTCACCGGACACACTGTGCGTCGTCGCGGACACCTACATACACAATACAGCGTCGAGGTTGGTCTTCTCGGAGGCGGACGAGGAGCAAGACGGTTGCTTGCGCGCTTAGCGCGGTGGGCGGTGGACAAGGCGGCCTCGTGCCTGAGCCCTGAGCTCCCCAGCTCCCAGCTCCCAGCCGGCAAAAAAGTTACAGCTCTCGTCTGCGCCAACCACGAATGATGACCCCATCCCACCAGCCACCGCCGACCATTCACAACCTCATGGGCGAAACGACACACACGTAGCAGCCGCCGCTGCACTTAAGAGGCCATAGCTCGCTCGTGCACTGTCTCGTCATATCGCCACCTTGGCCGCCCCGTCCGATCCGCGTGTCGCAAATCCGTTCCAACCACTCGAACCCGAACCTTTCGCCGCACGAAACATCGTTTATACGACTGCTCGATTGCTGGTAGAGGATGTGGCGGCGGGAGGGTGCGCAAGCGCTGTGGCAGCGCCATAGGTGTTGACGCTTATGGCGGTGGGGTTGGAGGATGTAGGCACGCTGCAGCTGCGAAGAGACGTCGTGGGAAGCGGGAATATTGTGGGTCTTGACGGCGTTTGGGGCGTGTGGGTGGGGTTGCGGAATGCGGGGATAGCGAAACCGTGGTTAGTATTGTGGGTTAGGGCGTGAGAGAATACGGGTAAGAAGATATTTGAAGCTGACGGTCTTGGGCAAGATGGCAAGATGGATCGGCGTATGGGCGTGTTTGGCGCAGCTGGAAATAAAAGGCCGGTATGTTCGACAGTTGTTTGCTAGCATTGCATCGATATCGAATTTACCTACTCCTTCTACTACCAAGTCATCCGTTCTGTCCACTATCTACATCACTATACACCACTCTAACAGCATATCCCACCAACACGAACGTCTATCTACTTCATATCGACACCAAAAACCCTCTCCAGCAGATACTGGCCAAACACCTTGGTGCCGGGAGTGCTCACGATCCTGCTAACGCGGTTCCCGGCCCTCTTGCCCAGCCAGTTGCCAGTGTCGCCGGGCTTCTCGCCCTCGACGTCGTCGTCACGCTTGCGCCTGTCACGCCTATCCACGACGCACATGCCGCGCGTCCATTGGCCGGAGGTCTCAACGCGAATGTCCTCGGGCGCATCGGGCTCGGAGCTCCGCGCGTCCCGCGCGTACTTCCACATCTGCCCGTTATGGTTGGGCGACTGGGGTACGGGCGTTGCGGTATTAGGGCAGAGGACGTACCTGATAGCCGCAGGGTTAGCAAGAGGAAACACTAGTGGGTGCAAATCAGGGGCCTAAGGTGTAATGTTGAGACGTTTGATCTACTTACCAAATGCACAGTGGGTCGTGCAATTCCAACCCAACGGCTTCAGGAGCCTGCGGGATGTGTCGGAGGGATTCAACCTTCCTAAAAGTAGAGCTAAGGAACGCCGTCACCCATGTCGCGAGCGGGGAGCCCTTGGAAGACAAGGCGTCGGTGGCCTTAGTGAACTGGCCGCGGGTGAGCTCGTGCGGAGTCGTTATATCTAATAGATAAATATAGGTCAGCACTAAGAAAGTAAATCTAAGAGTAAGGGATGGTGGCGCCGCGCTCACCAAGCGGGAAGATGGTCAGCTTAAGCTGCTTCGACAAGCCAGTCGGGTACGGCTGGAGGAACGGCGGCGGCGGCTGGTCCTGTTGTCCCGGGCGCGGAGGTGGCGGAGGCGGCATCGTGGATGCGGGGTTGGGGCTCGTAAGCGCGAAGACACGCGCGGCAGCGATGCTGTCAGCGTAGGTGTTGAATTCGGCGACAGGCGTCATCTGGTTGCGATTGTTTAGCATAGCTCTGAGCGGGGAGTCCGGCGCCTTGATGAGATTGAAAGGCGGCGGCTTGACCGCAGCGACGGGATGGAGAGGAGGCTGGGAGCGTACGTTGCCAGAGACGTCGATAGCGCCGCCCATGACCACGACCTCCTTAGCCCGCAGGAAGGTTTCGGGATCGTGGGCTGCGGCGGTGGCGAGGTTGGTCAGCGGGCCAACGGCAACGACGGTGATTGTGTCGGGCTCGTTCTCGCGCAACAGGCGGAGGATCTCCTCGTACGAGGGGCGCGTCGATGGTGTGAAGAGGGCATTGGATTGTTGTGCCTCGCGGGCGGCAGCTTGAGTCTCTTTGTCTGACGAGTTAAGAGCCGAGGAGAAAAGGTGCTTCCATGTTTCCTCCGGCGTGAGATGCGGGTGCTAAGATATGTCAGCTCGAGACGAAGGGAGCTAGGAGAACACGGTGCGCACGCTCGAGTGAATGCCTCCAAGGCCATCGATGCCATCTGATAAGTTTTAGCTTGGTGCGATGATCGAAAAGTAGGTGTTTGCATAGTCGGCTTACGGAAATAGTCGGCCATCATCATCTGGTCAGCTAGCGGCTCTTCAGCGCCAACCGCCACTGTAGTAACCGGTTAGCATATATACCGTGTGCCTCAGAAATACTCTCTCAAAGAAGAATTGCGATCCTAGCCTTTGAGCTCTCTCTGCACTTATCTTCACATGTCTCCCCCTGAACTCGAACGAGAGATGTACTTACCGATTGGCTTCCGTGCCCTCAGGGTGTCAAAGCCCTCTGGCAGACCATTCTCTCTTCTCCAGGCAATCTCTTTATCAATCCAGTGGAAGAGAGTGACCAGGTTACGAAGACAACTGTACCACAACACCCATCGTCAGGAGACTTGCAAGCATCAAAAAAGGAGTTTTACGAAAAGTACAACAAATCAGAGAGATGGAAGGAAAATGAGAAGGAAATAAGAACGAAGCAAATCATATGATGAATAGTAGAGATCACGCACTTCTGGACGTCAATGTTGCCAAACGTGAGCGACACTAACAACACCTCAAGCTCCTCCGGTTTGGCCGCAAATGCCAGCAGCAGCGCCATCACATCATCGACACCCTACCAAAAGCATCAGCTACATTCATCAAGCTAGCTACCGCTTCATTGAACAGCCCTGGGACATGCTCGCATGTGCCAAAGCACCGAATGGCGCGCATCTTATTGCGCTGCAGGGATGGGTGGTGGGGGCGGGGTTGATGTCTCAGGAAAGTCGTGGCCTGCGTGTGCGTGTACGTACCGGGTCCGTATCGATAATTATCTTGTTCGGCGGCATGATTGCGAGTTCCGATAGACCTTTTCGAATAATGGCCGGATGAGATTTATAAAAATGTTAAGGAGTTGTGAATTGTGGGATAGCAATAAGGGTGCTTTGGTCTCGGAGATCCGATGTTTATATCAGTCAAGCACCATCGAAGTCTTGGCGCGCCTTTTGACACGGCACGCGGGGTGTCAAAAGGCGCGATACGTCTGCTTCTGTCCAGTAGAAGGCTGGCTGGAGGTCAGCTGGGCCTCGGTGGCCGCCGCAGCTTGGGCCTATCTCTAGAGCTCTGAGCTGGCATTCTGCAGCCATCTGGCCGTGCATGCTCCTATTCATTTCACTACCACAACACGCAGTCGCCAGCGGTAACGATATCAATCGTGACTTGAAACTACTAGGAAAGGGGATGTCTACCGACCAGAGCGGTGCGGCTACTCCCAATGACTAAACCATGATGATATACACCATTCGATACATGCTCATGCCCATGAATCCAACCGAACTTTTTGCCGTGAAAAGGGCCCCGGACCCTGACCGCCGGGGTCGCACTCCGCGTTGCCCTCCGGCCAAAAACAGCATCTCCATCCTCCCGACACCTGTTTATATTGGCGAGGAAAGCTTCGGCATTACGGAAAACGTGTGGTGTTTGCGCGCGTCTAGTAAACCTTCTTCTTCTCGTCGACGCTGAACTGGCCGGGGCCCATGTTGACCAGCAGGAGGAGACCACCACTGAGATTCGGTTAGTATGCCATTTAGGTTGGGTTGGGTTGGTGGTGAGACTTACACAATGGACAGGATCTGGAAGAAATCGTACTTGGCGAAGTCCTTGTGGGGGTGGTGCGGGTGCAGCGTCCAGAAGTTGTTGACCAGAACGTTGAAAATGCTAAGGATAACCACGAGCATGATCGCGCTCCACTTGGCCTTGAAACCAACCACGACCATGACGCAAGCAATGAAGCCCAGAATGCTGACCGCTACGCGCCAGAAACCCCAGTCGCCGCTCCAGACGAAACCGATGAAGAGGAAGATCAAAAGGACACGACCCGCAAGCTGGAAGTACATCTTACGGTCCTTCTCGTCGAGCTGGGGGAGGCCGGCGGGCACAAACCGCTTGCGAACCCACGAGTCCGACAGGACCATGAGAAGGCCGCCCATGACGGAGAGGTTGCGCAGGAAAAAGTTGAGGTCGAAGATGAGGCCGTAACCGAGCGCCTGCGTGATCACGACGCCAAAGAGGCCGCCGACGGCGTACTCGGAGTGCTTGCGGGCAATGATCATCACGGAGCAGGTAGTCATGGCGATGACGTTAAAGATCAGGAAGGCATGCGTTACGCCATAAGGAACTGCGAGAAAGCGCAGGTTAGCTTATGCTGCCGCTGTGTGTTTCCGTTACACCAGCGCTGGTACGGAGCTGCCAGTCCAAGGGTGTCCGGGGGATGGTGGGGGCCCATACTGTGTCGGTAGTCTTTAAGATACGTGAGCTGGTCGGTCCACTGGGTCATGATGCGCAGCGCATCTTCGAAGAAGGTGACGACAATCAGGAAGCGGCCGATCGCGGGAAGGTAGCTGTGTGCAAGGCGAAGTTAGCATATCCGTCCTGACACCTGTACACAGCGCCCCTCGACCGGCGGACGATCCGCCAGCAGGGCCTTGGGGCGGAACGCAGCAACTCACGGTTTGACAGGGTCGGAAAGCGTGTCCAGCCAGTCCTCAATCTTGCTCGTTTGTTCCCTGATCGCGTCGAGCGGGCTCGGGTCGTTGGTGGCTTCGACGCGGCCGGGGCCGCCAAAGGGACTCTGGTTGCCGAGGTGGTAGCCCGCCGTTCCTCTTATTTGAGCCATGGTGGAAAAGTCGAGGGGGAAGTGTGCGCCGAAAGCAAGCTGGGTCTGCGCGACTGCGGCGGTTTTATGAGCGGGCCGGAGGTGGTGGGGGGAGCTACTGCGGCCGGTGTTGGAGTAAAGGTGGCCTCAGTGGTTTGAGTTGCCCGAGGCGAGCGACGAAGGGCAGGTCGCTACCCGGTGACGTTCTGTTTGTTGCGCCCTATGAAAACGGCGGGCCGCCTCTGCTCCAGCTCGACGCTTGTTGAAGCCTCCGCTCCCGCGCGACTCGCCGCGCCTTCTCTAGGGCCCGACTTCTTGCGCGGCCGTACCCTTCCGGCCTGGCTCGCTGATGCAAGCTGGTATATTTAGCATCGTGAAGCTTGGATCACCACCACTGTATCAGCCCCAACGGTGGCTGGTGCTCATATACGAGGGGGCGAAGGGAGTTGCACGCTTTTCTAGGTACTGGTATTCGTCTCGTTTGCACGATACTCTACATGCGCTGCCATCGGGTAGCCACGCGAAACATGGAGAAAAAACTACCTAAACAAATAGACGTGCAAGTCTCCGCATGCGCGCGAGTTGCCCGCATCCGGCTTGCTGCCACTACCCAAGGTAGAAAGACAACTTGCTTTTGACCACACTGGCCCAGCCGTTCGAAATCTCAACCTCCTCGTTGCTCTTGCAGTGCAAGACGAACCCCTCCCCAAATAAAACTCAGAGTGCTGCAGAAATACAAAAAATGTGAAACGAACAAGACGATCGCACGCCAAGGGCGAGCTGGTGGATATACGCCTCTCAACGCTCATGCAGATATGTTGGCATCCCGTTGCGGGATGAATAAGAGGGGCGACCGGCCATGTGTCAGACCCCGTTGGAGAAGAATTTGTCTTGCTCCTAGGAAAGAGACTTCGCAGTCAGGCATCCCCAATGCGTGAGCACACAAACGTGCAACAATTTCCGTATATGTTTCTTTAGAGAACGGCCCAGTCCGAGTCCTGGGGATGGCCCTGCCAGCTCGAAAGATCGTCGAGAGCAGAGAAGCTGTTGGTGGGGTGGGGCTCGGCCGGTCTGACCTTGGGCGAGGTCTTCGGCGTGCTGTTGGGGGAAGACTTGGCAGTCTCCTCCACGGGCTTGGCAGGAGCCTCAGAGACTTGCTTAACGGCCAACGAGTCGTCGGCAGGCTTCTTCTTGCCCTTCTTGCCCTTTTCGACAGTGTTCCAGCCGGAGTCTTCCATGGCCAGGCGCATTTGTTCCTCCTCAGTGGGCAGTTGGCGCTCGTTGTCGAGCGTGTCCAAGAGAGGAGCCTCGGCGGCGGGAGCAGAGGTGACGGGAGCACCCTGCGCGGTCCAAGGGTTGGGACCAGAAGGCACGCTGGCGACGCCGTTCTTGGCCGGTTCACCGCGAGCTTCACGGGCGGTGCGGAGTTGCTTCTCGAGCAGAGCCCTGCGGGCCTTCTCGGTCTCCTCGTTGGCAGCCCGGGCCTCTTCAACCTTCCTTCTGTTCTGGCGCTGCTTCTTGGTCTCCTTAGCCTCAGCAGGAGCCTTCTTAGCCTGTTGCTGCTTGACAGGCTTGGTGGACTCGGTCAGACGAAGAACCGACGGACCGGCGGCAGGAGCTTCCAACATGTCCGCAATGTCATTGCCGCTGGGAGCGGTGGCATTCATGGCCGGAGAAAGAGCAGGAGAGAGCTCACCATCGGCCTCGGCTCCGTTGTTGGAGGATCCAGACGTGAGGCCACGGTCAGCATCAGCAGCACGTTGCTTGACAGTCTTGCCGCGTCCTTCCTTGCGCGTCGGAGGGGCCAAGGTCGTGCCCTTCTTCAAATCAGCCAATTGCCTAGCCCATTCCTTGTCATTGTCGTCCTCCTCATCAGCAATGGGCTGCGTAGTGACTTGAGGCGCCTTGCTCGGGGCCTGCTGATCCTTCTTCTTGTTGCGGGCCTTCACATCATTCTTCTTCTTCGCTGCAGTGTCGCTGCCGGAGGTGATGACGTCCGTCTTCCGCTTCGACTTGGTGCGAGAGACGATATCGTCCGAAACAGACTTGGCGCGGAGGCCGCGAGCCTGCGTCTTCTTTTCATTGGTGCTGCGGTAGTAGAGAACTGCCGCTGAGCCGACAATGATAAACAGGCCCCAGGACACGAGAGGGTCCATGATTGCGGTTGAGTATACTGTATTACGGCGTGTCAGTCGAATTCAAGCATGTGGCTGTGAACAATGTACCTTAAGTGGTGTTGTACGGGAGAGCTTCGATGCAAGAGTGTCGACAGTGAACCTCGAGGGGAAAGAGCCAAGCTCTTAGATCGAGGGAAGGGCGGAAACCCTTGCGACCAGCAGAGGGAGGGAGGTGAGCAGAGCGTCAACCCAGGCGCCGAAGTTGAAGACAAAATGCAGCTCCGGCCGTGGTTGTTGAACGACGGCGATGGCTTTGGGGTTGGGTGTCAACTTCAGGGCGGCGCGGAGAAGATAGGTGTCGGCCGCTGGCCGGTGTGGCACACCTTGCAGGGGTCTTGGTTCTGGGCTTGGATCTCCTGATGCTCCGGCTGCCTCCCGTCGAGTCTAGACAAAGGGCTGGGGGCGGCAATGTAAGCGCAAGCCGCTCGAGCAATGGCAGGTTGTCGGCGAAGAGAAAGTTGAGGAGGAAAGTCAATTGCGCGCATTTGGCTTATGGGTTACGTCGCGCTTTTGACTATGGGCCAGGTGGGCAATTCCGCTAGCGGCTCCGTGGCTCCCTCCCACGGGAATCACGACGATCTGGAGTCTGGAGAAGCAGCGACCGCAAACACAACCGCCACTAACAACAACCACGACAGCAATTGGCCGACGAGCTGATTGCCTCTGCCACAGGTGCAATGCCGCGCCCGTGTGAGCGTCGCGCAGCAGTTCCGGGTGGAGCACCTGATGTGTTCCTGAGGTCGCGACACGGTGGCCACTTGTACAAACGCCCGCACCTTCATTCACGCTTCGAGAACGCTGCCAGGCACATCTGCGCCCAGGGGCCCCTTGCGCTTGCGTCCACGCTCCGCCAGCTTCCCCGCATAGCGACCTGCGAGGGACTGAAGGCATGAGCGTGACTGAGAGACAAACAAGCGTCGTGCCGACGAGCCGATGGCCTTCGGTATGCTATCAATATGCTTGAAACCCCTTGGCCCGACATGCGCTCTGATGCCCCTGCCAAGCCGTCTCCAACCATGGCAAACGAACGAACGAAAAAAGAGCTGGCAATGGATTGGCTGACTGTAGGCATTCGTGCTGCCAGTGGCTGCCCAGTTCGAGCAGCGGCCAACGGTCCTCGAGCCATCGTCGATCCGTAAGCATTGTTCGTCTCGTCATTCTTGCATATCAACAGGCCCATAAATTGTTCGATTCTCCTCTGGTTTCTGTTCCTCAAGTCGAACATAAATCCGTATTTGAGTAGACACCCAGACTTTCAGTCGCCCTTTTTAACTAGCACAGTTTCTACTGGTATGTCATGCCTTATTCTACTCTTGCGCATAAAGGCTAGCGCAAGCAACACCAACCCGCTGAAACTAAAACTTCAACCGCCCCGGCTCTTGGGAACGTTCCACGAGCTGATATGCTCACTTTAAATGGCAAGTCGCGCATATGCATTCCGGTGGAACCTTCTATTTTGGAGTCCCAATTTTCAATTCGTCTCTTCCAGTTTACTCTCCATACCGCGATCCAAAGTGCCTCTTAAGACCATACGGACCCAGAATAATTTGTCGCGGCAAATGAAGTCGGCAGCAAGGCGATTACAGTCTCAACGTAGGCCTCCCGTAATCCTTAATCCGTTGGCTCCTTTTGTTTCTTCTTCGCCTTTCGCTGCTTTCCCTGGTCCGCTCCTGATGAAATAGCGGAGATGCTCAGCCTTGCGCTTTCCATAGGTTTTCCGCTGTCCAACCTATATTTGACATCCTTGAGCTCGAACTTCCATTTGTCATCGTAGAAGCCATAAGTTCGACATTGAGCTTTGAAAGTCATGCGCTTCTGGATGCGCCTCTTGAGCGTTCTTACAATTTCCTTGTCGAAGGCTGCTAGCACCTTGTATGACAGCTGTGGCGTGATGCGCTGATCCCTTATCAGGTCGTCCAAAGTTTCGATGAGCGACAGCCCGATGCTGGTACCTCGGTAGTGGTGCTGCGCTAAGTCTGTTTCCATTTCAAGATTTGGTGCCGACTTTGGTGACACTTGATACT
This sequence comes from Aplosporella prunicola CBS 121167, assembly GCF_010093885.1. Lineage (NCBI taxonomy): Eukaryota > Fungi > Ascomycota > Dothideomycetes > Botryosphaeriales > Aplosporellaceae > Aplosporella > Aplosporella prunicola. Next base: position 841,348 of record NW_022983532.1, on the reverse strand, counting down.
TTGTAGGTAGGTGAATGAGAGATAGAAAGACGAACGATGAACTACTGCATTTTAATTGCCATTCAGCAATAACAACGTAATTCAAACAAAGAACGAAACACAAAGGACAAAGCACACATCAAACAGTGTTTCTGGCGCGAACAGACTTTTGCACATGGCCGACGAAGCGCAGCTCGCCTCGTTAGACAAACAGAGGGAACAATAGGAATGCGCGAACAACCTCAATAGCATAAACCCAACCAATCAGCCGGCTTGTCCAGATTTTTTTCGTCCGACATTGCTATTGTCAATTGCACGTGCAATATGGTCCTGTGTCACAGAACCTCCCAATTACAATATTGGGCACACAACTGCAGGGGTTTTGCAAAGCGGACGGGGTGGTGCTTCTACCCTAGCCAGCTGACAATAACAACGACAATAGAAACAGCAATAATGCGGTAATGCGAAGACTCATAGAGTTAGTCATTGCCCGGAAGGCAAGGGAACATGCATGCCTTATTGATGTTTGGGCAAGTCATGTTCCGGTTTGATTGTGTAATTGTCTCTTACACTTGCGGGTAATTGTTGTAATCCTGCAGCCTGCAGTTATATCTGTGCCGTCTTCCTCAAAACTTCTTTCCTTATTCTCAAAGATTTGTTGCTCAAATCACGATAGCCCTTCTATTCAGTCAAGCTGTCGCGTTGACCGTACCTGCTTGTTACCTTCATAACTTTTCTTGTTATCAAATTTTCTTTCAACTACCCACTCAACTCTACTTTAGCAACTCAGCTACCAGGGATCCATATTTGCAGACCAGCAGCGACTCTGCAGCTCTCAATAGAAATTATGGATTCCCTCTTCCATGCTCACACCAAGTTAATCGCAGATGCCACAACAGCCAAAACCACATCGCGTCCAGCATCTGATGGCAACGATGCCAACGGACCGCCGCCCGCCTATGCTACTGCAGTAAATGTAGTACCTGGATCCGGCTTCGACCATGAGCAGAGCATCGATCCTGGCGCATCAGACATCACTGACTTAGATGAGGGCGAGGAAGAAGAAAATACCGAACCAAAATGCCTCGACATTGATGCCAGTACGACAATCCACGGCTCACAGAATATCATCGCGATCCAGCCCGTCGATGGGCCGCGCATCACTGCCCTCCTCGTTTCGCTACTTCAGGGTCAGGCGAACACACAAGCGTATGCGCAACAGCAACCCCGACCACCCCCAACCCTACCTACATTGCTACACGGCCATAAGATAAACGTCCGTATCGATTGCGGCGTCCGAATTGTAGGCGACAGAAATGTTCTGGGTGGACCAGGCATCATCAGGCCGAAGACGAACGGGGCAAACGGTAGTACTTCTGCTACTGCTGCTGGACCACACGCTCCTGCTACTACTATGTCATCAACTACCACATCAGGAGCTGCAACGGCCCCATACCAGAAGCTGGAGACCCATATGGCGGTAGGAAATAAGAGGAAAGCTGATGATGTAAGTTCTTGTATACTTTTTCGTGTACCCCAAGCCAAGAGGTACTTGATAGCTAACAGCATATGGTAGGAGGTAGCTGAAGAGCCAGAATTGAAGAGAATAGATGTGAATGCGGGGGCGGATGTTGAGGGCTGAATATGAACGATGAGGGAGCATGGCAATGGGAACGACTTGAGGAACATTTCCGACGGATATGACTAAGACTTGTGTGACCTGAGCGTCGGTGGTTTTCGAAAGCTGGCTGCAGAGCATGAAACCTTTAGTGCTCATTATCATAAGAGCTCAATGGAAATGTTTGCCTGCTCAACTAAGAAGGTTTTAGGTTCTGCGCGCACGGTGACCATCTCAGCCCTATGGACATGCCAAGCCGCTAGCGCCCTAGAGTGTCTCTGCGAAGCAACTTGCAAATGGTGCAACTTCTGGAGTGGATGCGCGCAACCCTCCTCGTCAACCGCCCAGTACCCGCAGACCCATACTGAATGACCTGATCTCGACCGTCCCGACCCAGATCCCCTCCATTCATTAGTATCGACCATCATGACCGACGTAGCACCCTCGGCGCCTCCAGTCTCGGAGAACACAAGCGTGAGTACGTCAGGCACGTCAACAGCTATGCGCAAGCTAACCACCAACCGCCAACAGAACCTCGTCCGCGCCTCAGCAAAGCGAACAAGGGAGATATTCGCCTCTGATTTCGCGTCGCCCTCTGCGCTCGAAGGCGCGTCCCTCACCACCTTCTCCGTCGCCCCGCCCGCTACATCGCCTTCAGAAATCGCAAACCGCTCCAGTGTCAGCGCGCGCATCCGTAATGAATACGCCGACGTAAAGGAGCTGCCGGCCGCATTGGCAGCCAAGCAAGCTAGCGCTGCTGCGACTGCTGCCGCACGGAGGAAGAAGGCAAAGAAGACGGACGAGGACCAGCCCTCCGACCCCAAGATGATGAAGATGATTGAGGGAATCTCTGCGAAGGACGAGGAGAGAGCGAGTGCAGCGGGGACTTCACAGGCATTGACGGTTCGTGGAAAGGGCGGACCCGTGCCTCCGAATGCGAACGGACCGACACCACAGCGCAACCTGCCGTCGTCGAGCTTGGTGCGCAGGGAGAACTTGAGACAACCCAAGCCGGAATGGCACGCGCCGTGGAAGCTCATGCGTGTCATTTCGGGGCATTTGGGATGGGTGCGGTCGTTGGCGGTGGAGCCGGGGAATCAGTGGTTTGCTAGTGGTGCGGGTGACAGGACGATTAAGATTTGGGACCTCGCGTCAGGCAACTTGAAGTTGACGCTGACGGGACACATTTCCACGGTGCGCGGGTTGGCTGTCTCGCCGAGGCACCCGTACCTGTTTTCTTGCGGAGAGGACAAGAAGGTCAAGTGCTGGGATCTGGAGACGAATAAGGTCATCCGTGACTATCACGGTCATCTGAGCGGTGTCTACACCCTGAGCTTACATCCTACTCTGGATGTACTCGTTACCGGAGGAAGAGACGGTGTGGCCAGAGTTTGGGATATGCGGACACGCAGCAACATCCATGTCCTGAGTGGACACAAGGGCACCGTTTGCGATGTGCAGTGCCAGGAGGCCGATCCGCAGGTTATCAGCGCGTCTCTGGACTCCACGGTCCGGATGTGGGATTTGGCAGCAGGCAAGACTATGGGCGTCCTGACGCACCACAAAAAGGGCGTTCGGGCACTGACGACGCACCCGACCGAATTCACTTTCGCCAGCGGTAGCAGCGGCAGCATAAAGCAGTGGAAGTGCCCAGAAGGCGCCTTCATGCAGAACTTCGACGGGCACAATGCCATTATCAACACGCTGTCGGTCAACGAGGACAATGTGCTCTTCTCGGGCGGTGACAACGGCTCTGTCAGTTTCTGGGACTGGAAGACGGGCCACCGCTTCCAGAGCCTCGACAGCATCGCGCAGCCCGGTTCACTAGACGCCGAGGCTGGCATTATGAGCTCCACGTTCGACCGCACTGGCTTGCGTCTCATCTGTGGTGAGGCTGACAAGACGATCAAGGTGTGGAAGCCTGACGAGAATGCCACGCCGGAGACGCACCCACTGGACTGGAAACCAACTCTGGGACGGCAGAAGTTCTAAGGCGCTGTGTGCGTGTGCGTGAACGAGGAGCAAGACACGAGTTGGAGGGGGGGTGTTTAAAATTAGCAACAGGCGTTCCGGATCATGGGCAATGAGAACCGTCGCCAGCACGACAACAAACGTAGAGGAAAGGAACGTGGAGATGACGGCTCGTTCGGCTGCATACATTTTGTCCCGATCAAGTAGGCAGTCCATCTATCAAAACAAACAAAGACCACGGTCGATAATACCTTATACCCTTCGCCATTCACATTCCCACTGCTTCTGTGATATGCCATCTAACGTAACATCTGTGTCTAATCCTAAGAGCTTGCTGCCACTGGTACAGGAGGTAAGGTTGATAAGCAATGGCGTGGCCGACGTATCTGTGCTTGGTGAGTTCGTGACGGTTACTCATCAATTCGGCGGGTTACCTTATAGCGTCCCTAGGGTTTGCTAGATACTACGACAATAGCCAGTCGACTTTGTGTCAAACCGGGTTAGGAAGGATGTGTTATTTCTAGAAAAACATGCTGTGGGCGGTTTTGATAACCGGGGCTAAAACAGTGAATAAATAGAATAGAATGTTTATTTGGTTTTAGGGGAAGGAATAGATTCCCAGGAAATAGTGTGCTTCCTCAACACGGTGTGCTTTCTCTCAACACGGTGTGCTTCCTCAACACGGTGTGCTTTCTCTCAACACGGTGTGCTTCCTCAACACAGTGTGCTTTCTCAACACGGGTTTGACTTTCCAACGCGGAATACGGTGTCAATGCGGATGGATAATCTTAGAAGTAAAAAGAGCGAAAAGTGAAAGTGACTTCTTAGCTATTCGTACTTCACTACATATCCGTATCTATTAACAAAATCAACTTAATATAAAGTTCCATTTAAGAGTTAATTTCAATAATTATTACTAAACTTAAGATAATAGGATACCTATATAAAAAATTAAGTTATAAGAATAATACTATATTCTAGTTTAAACTAGATTTATTTTATAAGAGCCGTATCTAAAGCACAAAACTACGGTAAAAGTAAAGAACTATTTTAATATTTAAACTCGTGTTAGAAGAAAACCCCTCTTCTTCTTTTTAAACTCTATACTAAAACCGTTTACGAAAACCGACTATAAAGTATTTTATAAGAAGACTGCTTTAACTACGTGTTACTTTTTAATCGTGTTGACCCCGTTTCCAGTAGGTTTTGATATAGGCTTACTAAACGCCCAGGGCGCTACAATAGAAAGTATGCCTGTCGTCTTATCATCTTCAACGTTCCTCATGGGTTTGGATAGTATTATACACTACAAAAGTTACCCAGCTGCATAGGTATACACCGCAAGCCCACGGCCAGGCATGGAATCATTTATAAGGTAAAGATATGCTTGTATTGTTTATTTATAAGAGTGTTAGGTCTCGACTATGGTTATACAAAACCTCCGGGCTCATCAAGCGGCTTAATCAACTTTTACTTGGTTAAAGTAAATACCTAGTATTTATTAGAGGCTACTGCCAAAGGGCTTCAGATGTCGACAGTGTGCCGGAAAAAAGAAACTTGAACTATGTCCAGTCAATATCATTATAACAGCCTAACAGCAGTAAGCAGTCAATATCTATCTAGGTACCTAACGTAGGTAGTCAATCAATAATTATCTAGGCAATCATCCATTCGTGTAGGTATATACAAGTTACTGGTTGGACAGTGAATCATCCACCCACGGTCTCTCGCACACCAACTCTAGGTACCTACCTACCTACCTACCTACCTATAACCCCCTTTCATCGTCCTAATTCCTTACTCACAAAGAATAATCCAGGTAACCCACTTCATTTTTCACAACCGACTCCAATTCCCCATGCCAAGCCTCAAACCTCACGTCAGAAATGAAGAACCAACCTTAGTTCGGTGCTTTCTATAGCCGTGAGAATGATTGCGTGAACGAGCTTTGTTAAAGCAATGCGGCGCGGATAGACATCTGGCTAGGTATGGCCGTGCCCAGAGGTAAGAAAAGAGAGAAGGAGAGAGGAAGAAAGGAAAAGGGAGAAAAAGAGGGGGGGTTTATAGGTAGGTAGGTAGGTACCTTCTAGTGAGAGTGCGGTCGATGGCACCTGCCTACCTATCCAAGATTATAAACCGCGAAGAAGTCGCACTGGGTTGGGCAGGCGCAAGAGAGCACTGTCAGGCAGACAGGGACGACACACAGTTCGATCTGCGCGATTACTCCTGCTCTTGCGGGCTCTGACTCTCGCTCTCGTTCTTGCCCCCGACCTTGCTCCTGCTCCTCGCTCCTGCCATTGCCGTCCTAGCCGGCGACACCTACCCGAGCCCAGCCAGTTCCGGACCATCCCTCCACACTTACGACAACCTACGCTTGCCACTCCCAAGCTTCATACGGGACTGGCACCCACCGAGCCTGCCTTGTTCGTACTTAGGTAGGTCTCACCTCCGAATTTTTATGGCAATGGGCATGCGTACACGTACCTACCAATGGTGGGGCTGAACGGCAGCATGCGGCTCTGCTCGAGGGCGGGCAGGGGGGGGTGCAGGAATGAGGATGACAGACACACCGACCGCGAGACCTGCGTAGCTGGGAATAGCAACAGTCCCTAACGCCAACAGCAGCAGCAGTAACAATGTTAGGAGTGGGGAGACCAGCCAGGTATCCAGCCAACCAAGCAGCCAGGCGTACGCGTGCGCACGCACAAAGTCGCCGGATACAGGAAATGAAGGAAGAGAGCCATGTACCTAGGTACGCAGTCGCCGACGTTCCGTGGAGCCGTCCACCGCCCTAGGCGGGAGGCTTCTCCTCCTGCGAGGCTGAGCAGCGACGCATGCCGCCAGGCAACTAGGCAGGCAGACAGGCCTCAGACCTTCCAGGCAGAAAGACGGTCACTTCCAATCCATGTCAGGCGGCCACGACGACGACGGCCACCATATGCAGGGTGTAGCACAGCCGCTTCCTCTCTGCCTTCCTTCGTCTTGCTTGCTTCTCTGGCTCCGTTTATTTTGTTTTGCTTTTTTTCTTTTTTTCTTGGCCAGACCGCGGACTCCCCTTGTATCGCATCGCATTCCGCCCCCGCCTCCCCACCGCCTCGCCCAGCTGGGAAGTGGGAACCCACCTCTGTGCCTTAGTACCTCCCCACTCGCCCTTCAACCAACGACCAACTAATCCACCAACCCACATCCTCCGCCACCCGTTCGCCAAGCCCGCCACGGCTCCAGCAGGCGCAGCATCCCCCCCCAATTCCGACCACCCGACCCTGCCGTCCGTCCGACCCCCCGCCGGGGCGCACACGCTAGGTACATTGTACGCACGCCCGCCGCAGCATCGGCCTACCTTGGGCAAAGCTCAAGGCTGCCACCACCACCACCAGCACAAGCACAAGCGGCAGCGCGTGCCCGCGTGCCCGTGTGCGCCCACGCGCCCACGCGCGCGCTCCACACACGCTACGGGCGGGCGTGCATGCCGCCCCATGCCGTGCGAGGTCTCTTTGCCCGTTCGCGCGCGCGGCCGCGGGTACCCGGCAGCCAGCCAGACAGTGACGACGCGTCTGGAAGCCAGCAGCAGCACTTGGCTGGCCGGACGGACGGACGGGGCGGGAGGGGGCTTGCGTGCGTGCGGGCGTGCGTTGCGAGGTTACCTGATCCGCGACGCTAGGTAGGTAGGTAGAGCTGGGGGGAAGCAAGCTAGGGAGGTAGGGGGAGCTGGGAAACTGCTGGGGGGTGGCAGGCAGGCAGGCAGGCAGGAAAGCAGCGTGTCTGGGTATTTGCGGAGTGCATGCGCGCGCAGAGTGCAGGGCAGAGTGCAGCGTAGTCGCACGCGCGCGGAGCCGGGGCGGGTGTCGGTCGGGTTTTAGGTCGTACGTAGGGCGTCCATGCCAACCTCGAGTTGGCGGTGCAGGTTTGCGGTAAACGGACAGGGTGCGCGCGGGTCACTTGTGAGAGGGATTGGGGGCGGGCGGCGACGAGGGCGAGTGGACAGACGACGAGGCTTGGCGACATGCAGACGGTACGAATACAGGGCGGTGGCGGTAATGGGATGTTTGTTGCTAGGTATTGTTGTTGTGTTTGCGGAGCCGGATCGCCGCCGAAGTTGCGTGCTCTGTTCCATTGCGTGCTGCTTGCGACGACGCTTCCATGGGAGCCACGAGCGAGCGAGCGAGATCGCCCCAACCGATTGCGACCAGCGACCAACCTACTGGTGCTTGGTGCTTGGTGCCGCCGGCGGCACGGCACGACGCGACAGCTAGAGTCAGGTCGGTCAAGCCAGCACTGGGCTCCTGGTGACACGCGCGGCTGAGACGACTCGCTCGAGTCCTCAGGCAGGCCCCAAAAACAAACAAACAAACAAACAATAGGTAGGCAGGTAATTATCGCGATCCCACATCACACATCACACACACACCTGGTTGTTTATTCCTGTGTGCCGCGCGCGCGCGCGCCAGGAAGGGGGGCACGACGAGGTCACTTGCCCACTACCACCACGTCCACCACCGCCGCCGCCGCTATCACAACCACAAACCACCACCACCACTGCTACCACGAACCGCCCCGCCGCTCCATGCCCGCGCGCACGTTTTCGGGAAAAAACAGAAGCCCGGGAAGGGGGGGGGGCAAGGCGGGCGCGCGCGCATGATTGGCCACGTCGCTCCCATCCCTTTCCGGGGGGGAACACAAGGAGGCGCGCATTTCCCCCCCCGCGCCCCCATAGGTACGCCATACGGAGGAGTGGCCGCCCAAAAACCCGTCACTTTGCGGGAGAGCGGGAGCACGACGAGCCGGGTGCCGGCTGGGCTGGGCTGGGTTGGCGTGGCTGCCTGGCTGGCTGGTTGGCTTGGGTGGTGGGGGGTTTGGGGGTGAGAGAGATAGAGAGTACGGATGTAGAGAGAGAGAGAGAGAGAGCATCGATACCTAATCAAACATCGACCATCGGCCGCTTCGGCTAATTAACTGCCTAGGTGGGTAATTATCTCGCGCGGGAAAACGCGACGTCAAGGCGTGGCGTTTTATTATGCGTGCGTGCGCGGATGGGATGGGATGTACGTACATGAAGTAGCTAGCTCCAAAAGGGTACAATGGCCTATGTCACCATCACCATCGCTAGAGTCGAGGCTTGGGGGGGAAGCGGCGGGCGGCGGGCAGCGCGGCGAGGGCGGGTGAGCGTACTCGTACTCCTACGTCGACCTTACCTTACCTTGGCTTGGCCGACGTGGGCAGCAGCAGCAGCAGCAGCAGGAGATGAATTGGATTGGAGATGAAGGAAAAAGTGACAGTGACAGTGACAGGGCCAGGGCGGAATGGGATTGTTTGGGGGCCAAGAACACCTCGCAACCCTAGCCCGATTTGGGGCGTAGAAGCCCATTCGCCAGCCTTACAGCTGCTGCTCGGAGCTGCAGTAACTACCTAGTGGCCAGTGAACGAGGGCTGCTTGCGATACGGTAGGTTACAGGTAGGTATTCCGTCCAGACGTCCCGACTTGTTGAATGATGAATGATTGATGGGATGCCAGCCAGTCAACCCACCACGACCTGCCCGCCTAGGTACCGCTTCCCTCCGTCGCGCGACTGTCGCCGCCACCGCCACCGCAATCCGCCATCCGCCAGCCAGCCGCCAACCGCACCTGCACCCCGGCGCACAAGGGCGCGCGCTGAGAGAGAAAGAGACGTGTTGGCTTCCTCTTCCTTCTTCCGGTGGCGTCCGGGCGTCCGCAGTAGGTAGATAGTAGTATAGCGCGGATCCGCATGATGCGCGCGCGCGCGGGCTTCTTTCAGCAGGCCCCACGACGACGATAGACGGTGGTGACGGCAGCGGTAGTTGGCGGTACCTACCCCTAGCGGCAGCGGCAGCGGCAGCGGCAGCGGCCCAGAACGCCTGGATCGCCTGATGAACTACTCGTACTGATACTGATACTGGCGACCTGACTAGCTAGCTCGTCGTGATGGGTGCCTGTCTGCCTTGCCCATGCTGCCCGCCATTGCGTACGTATGTACCCCCACCTCGACCCATGGGGGCGCGCGGGCTGGATCTCTCCATCGAGACCCTCTTTGTCGAGGCCCCCGCTCCCTTCCCCTCTGGCGGCGGCGACGGCGACGACGACGACGACGGCGTTTCCCGCATTGCGTTGCGTTGCGCTGCGTTGCGAGGCGGTGCTTGCCTGCCCTGTCGTGCCTGTCTGCCTGGCGAGGGCGCGGGCTGGCGGGCTGGCGGGCTGGGCTGGCTGGCTGGCTGGCTGGCTAGCTAGCTACTACAGACCTAGCTGGAGGATGGGCCGCCGTCGCGACGTCGGGCAAGCCGCGCGCTCGTGTGTGATGCGAATGCGAGCTGCCTCGGCCCTGGTGGATGGAGGGTAGCGAGCGAGCGAGGGGGGAAGCATGGAAGAAAGCAAGCAAGCAAGCAAGCACGCAGGCAATCAAGCAAAGCAAGGAGCAGCCCGCGCGACGAGAGAAGTTGTTACCTCACTCACTCCCCAGCAGCAGTAGAGGCTCTCGCGCTCTACTCCTAGGTATCTCTCCCTTTCGCTACACATTACCAGGTATGTATGTAGGTGCTGCAGCTGTTGTTACTCATTCTCCCTCACCCACACGGCCACACGCACGCCCGCACGCAACGCACGCACACAGCACCCACCCCTGTAGGTCGGTACAGTAGGGCTCGCACACGCGCACGCCCTGCCCACACGCCAAAGCCAAGCGTCTGACGCAGGCGGGTTCGCGGAAGGGGGCGCGCGCGCGCTCGCGAGCTGCGGGGAGGGGGGCCCCAGCAACCCCTTCTCCTCTCGCCGTGGCCCCGGGTTCGGGATGACTGAGCGCACTGCTGCCACGTGTGGCCGACCTTGGGCTCTGGCGCCGTGCGACGCTTCGCCAGGACGCGGTGCGAGGCCGGGTCGGCCATAGAGCAGCTGTCGTCGTCCCTCCCTCCATACCCTCCTTACCCTTTTCGCGCCAGTCAAGCCAGCCAGCCCGCCCTCTACCTACCTATGACGTCCGTGTGTTTTTGCTGTGGCCGAGTACGAGTACTCGTGCTGTGTGTCTCCCTCATCTCGCCCTTCCCGCTCTCTCTA
>NW_022983532.1:813508-830617 GCF_010093885.1 Aplosporella prunicola CBS 121167 | reverse complement strand
ACTCTCTCTCCCCACGCTGCCGCCGCTGCCCTTCGAGCTCGAGGATGTGGCGAGGCTTCCGTGGCACCACAGCTCGAAACCCGGCCGCCGGCAACGCCCGCGGAAGCTTGCGAGCCGGCTGGTCTCGTGCTGCTTTCTAAGCCGTTCCTCCCCTCCCCAACGTCCGAGCAGTCCGGGGAGGAACAGAAGGATTGGGGGGAATGGAGGGGTGTGTGTGTGTGTGTGTTGGAAAGGAAACAGGGCGCACGCGTCTCCGTCGTCGTCGTCGTCGCCGCCGCGCGCAGCGTGACGTGCACCCAACCACCCTTGCCCAAAAATAGCCCTCCCCGCGCCCTCGCTCCCCAGTCCCATCCATCTCCGCTTCCCCCCCTTCCCTTCCTTGCCCCATCTGTGTCCTGCCACCTAGTTACTCCTAACTCCGGGATGCGGGACCTCGCCGTCCCAACTAACGAACCTTCTTCCTACTCTGTTGATCAAAACCCCGCATCTAGACCTACCCGCCTGCCTGCCTGCTTGATTGCTTGCTTGCTTGCTTGCCTGCCTCACTTTCGCTTCCACTCTCCGCATTATTGCCAAGCCCCGCCGTGTCTCGTGCTGCTTGTTGCTGCGCGCATTCCTGTTCGTTTGATTAGCCGATCTGATGACGACGGTCAAGCACGAGCGGCGGGCAAGCACCTAGGCAAGCGGCCTGCTGCGTAGGGCTGGATGAGCCGCGTCGAGCTTATGCCCTTCGCGACGCGTCCTGCGTCCCCAGACGTGGGGACCGAGTCTAGTCAGCACTCTGAGCGGGCAGGCGATGGTCTGCCTCGCTGCTTTTGTTCGCTCTCCCTCGTAAACTTCTACTGCTTTTGAGCAGTGCTCGAGGCCGGCCAAGACATCCCCCCCCTCCCCCCGTCCCGCCAGCCCGCCAGCCCGCCCGCGCGATGTCACTCTATCAGGCACCACGGGCTACGAATGTAGCAGCAACCGGGAAAACCAAGCGAATACGAAAAGAATGTCGACGGCGCCCTCTCGCAGACGCGTGCCGCGCGCCCCCTCAGCGTACGTCCAATGCAATCTAGGTCCAAGGAAAAGCATCACGAGATCAGGTTCGCGACTCAAGGCAACCGTCGCAGCATTCCCCGCCTACGAGCAACTAGTTGCGCCCTCGCTACAAAGGTTGTGCGATGCGGCTCTTCGGCGTCGCCGATTTGTGACCAATGAGTCACGGTTGCGTGGCCACGGATAATGAAGAGCGCGCGCTTCGCCAAGCGCTTCGCATGGAGAGCGGCATGCACCTAATCTACTCGGGACCGCTTTCAAGGCGAACGAACACCCGTAGCTAGTCCCCATAGCAACAACGTGACCCCTTCGGCGGTGCCGTTATCTGGAACGTAGGCTAGCTGCAGCATGCGGGGCCACGACAGGCCCCATGCAGGTGTCGGTGTCGGTGTCCTCGGGGTCGGCGTCGGAGGGCATATCGCTAGCGGAGTATTGGGGTTTGGCGCTCGGCTGCCACCTACTTCGTAGCGTTCGCATCATCGGGGTTTGTGCGGAGCCCGCGTCCGAACAGATTGGGTTAATGTTGAGTTAACGTTAACGTGCACTGCACCGTTTACCAAGTTTGTTAGTGGGAGCCGGAAGGAATTCGAAAAGTGCGGTTATTCTAGAGCAAACTAGATGTTGGAGCGGAAATCGGTCCTTGGCACCCGTACATCCGACCTTGAGGTCGAGGGTCGCTGGTGTTTTAGCGCATCAATACGTTGCTCTCGAACCAAAAACAAAATATGATAGCGAAGATCTTGTCCGTATCAGAAGCCGCCTCAACTCGTGGAATGAGAGGCTCGGCTGTGCAAAAGCTTCCTGGAGAGGGAAGCGAGGGAGAATGCGCTATATCAACGCCGTTGTATCAAGCGGCCGGCTGACTACCGTCCAAAGCTCGAGGACTGTCAGGGCGCGCCATCCGCAGTAAGCCACAAAGCTTTGCTGTTCTATTTCCAGCAGCAACTGTCAAGGCACGCGTGGTTGGAGATGCATGCATCTAACATGGTTGACATTCCTCATGGCAGCCACCGCCTTACCGGAGGCATAAATCTGACTGGAGCCACGCGGCCGCCGCTGGAATCTTCCTCAAACGGTTAGTGCAGACGGTTCGTGGAGGCTTTGAGGAGACGCAGAGCTCATCAAGGCAGAACTTGCCCAAATTGCTTTTGGGAAGGATTTCTGTGACGTCTTTTCACAACGGTCCCTCTTACTTTTATGCTTCCGGGATCATCCTAAAACGCTGAATGGGCACCTGCCAGACCACTACCCTCGTGCTGTTGTTGATCCTTCAGCCATCCACACTGACAGTGCTGTCAAGGACGCGTGGATGCGCTAAATTTGGACATGAAACAAACCTCTCCGCGTGCTGTGAAACTACCAACATAGCGTGGGCCGTAGGCTCGCACAGCATGTAAGGCTGTAACTCACGATGGTTGTCCGGTGAGTCCTGGACAATGGAGCAAATCGGGGGCTGGCTTGAGTGACGCACAAATGAAAGCAACTGGAGTCGAGGAAATCCTCAAACAACACCAATCAACTCCCCTGCCAGAATGTTTTGTTGCTGAGATAGCTGATTTGTTACTGGGAGAGCTCGTGCTTGCGCCTTGCTTGCAGGGACTCGAGGCTTAGTGCTTATGCTCGCCGGCACTGCAAGCCCTAACGGCTGGCGGGCATCCAGTGCCTCAGCACAGGGACGGAGGTCGGGAGGACCCGCAGCCAGACCGACACTGGGGATCAGATCAGTCCCAGAAGGTGACCGAGATTGGAGACTTAACTGACTGCGGGTATAGGGCTTACAGACCACAGAAGCCAAGTCTGGGCAGTTACAGTCTGCAGATCTGGTCCTCTCTCTTGGAAAGAGCGCAACGGGGAGCAGAGATGCCGTGGCTCCGCGGGGCGGTGGGCGATCTGCTTCGCGTCGGCGACCTTGGACCATAGCGCTGTATGGGGATCCGTCCAGGAGATGGCTCCAGCACTAGCATGCCTGCTCATGCAGTCTGTTGGTACCACGCTCGTCTACGAAGGTACATTAGCTTTCTGGCGATCCGAAACAATGCGACCAAGCGGTGCACGCGGCACTGTGACGGCCACCTCGGGCTGAAGAAAGCGGCGTGAAGGGATGGACACGGATGATTGATCGGCCGGTCGTGTCCCTGTGGGTGTTGCTGAGAGGGGCGGGCGGATTAGGTGCTTAGATGTGATGGGTAGCGGCAGATCGTGGGTCAACCAACACGCGGGTGGATGACAAGCCACACGCACGCACAGCGAAGCGTGGGGTGGCTCAGCGGTAGGCGAAGCAGAGCTTGGAAGGATTTTGGCCCCCAAAAGGCGGCATCGTCGATGGGGGCGCGGAGGTAGGAGTCGTGCGGAAGCGGCGTTAACGGCAGGTCCGGGGGAGAGAGAGGAACGGTCGGGACGGAGAGGACGCTCGACCGGGGAGGCTGAGTGTTTCAACAGCTAGACGACGTCAGTGTTTCAACGCGCGGGTCTAGATCGATCAGCTCACCGACTTAAGCTGAGGACTTTGGCGGCGGTGGTGCATAGGGCTGGCGGATCGCTGGGACTGGGTCAGACGCTTAGATGGCTTTAGGTGTCTCCAGGCAGCAGCAACAATTCGTCCGTCCGGCTCGGAGCGTGGCTAGACCGGAAACGGCAAACGCTCGCTGCCCCGCCTGCAAGCGGTGTACCGACCCCTCGAGCCCTACGAGACGACCCTGTGTCGAGTCACACGCATGGCCTTGACGTCCGCCGCGCCCGCAACTGGCATGTGCTCGCGGGAAGCCGATGGTGTCGGCCGATCGCATCATGGCGCCGGAGCGGGCTGAACTGCTCCTCACGACGATCACTCGACCGGCCAAAGCCACTGACCCCGAGAGTCGCACCCTTCAGACCGCCCACCAAGTGGGCAGTGTAGGCAGCGGACGGGGGCCGGCGGGCCTGCAGCGCGGCCGTGTCAGCCATCCCCTCGATTCCGTCTACCTGGACGCCCTGCAGCCTTGTAGCTTTGGGCCTAGCGCTGCCAAATATACAGCAGCCTCGCGACTGGATCCGCAGGATTGCTAAGCGCTAGCTCGGCAGGGTTGCATTCGACCCTCCGCCCATATCTGGTCGACTGCAGGTCTGCGCCCAACGGCCAAGCCAGCGTGCGCAAGTCGACCCTGGCCCCATGCCCATGGCCCGTGAAGGACCGTTGCAGGGGTTGCCAGTGCCCTATGCAGCTGTGAGGATTGCTGCCGTAGACATCTGGGAGCAGCCTCGAAGCTGATAAATATCAAGCCCGACCTCCCCCCGGGCAAAGATCGCCCCGACATCAAACCTCACCACCACCACCACTCTCCCATATAATACCTCTTCAATACCTCTTCACTCAGCCTGGGCCACTCCAACTCCTCCAACTCCACCACCACCACCACCACCACCACCATCACCACCATGCATCGCCAGGCCGCTACCTACCCTTACGCACAGTCCGCCGTCTCGACGCACAGGTACTCGGGCACTAGCAGTGCCTTCAGTCCTAGTGCCAACCCGAATGAGGACTGGACCAAGATCTCCGACCTTGCCGAGCGCAGGCGGATACAGAACCGGATTGCCCAGCGCAACTACCGTACGCAAAGCAACCCGCGAGCTTCGTGAGCCCCGGTACTGACATCCTTCCAGGCAAGAAGCTCAAGAAGAGGCTCGAAGACCTTGAGCGGAGAGCCGCGTCGAACTCAGCCTCGCCGGAACAGCGCCCAGCCGAGCTCGACCGCTCACATGCTCAGCCTCGCGAGGAGGCCTCTAGCGATGCGGTAGAACCGGCCGACTACAGCCGCCGGACTCCGGAGGTGCCGCAGAGCCAATACGCACATGGCCACGACGATCGCAGTTTGTTCTCGCACCAGTACACGCGGCAGCTTTCCACGTCGCCGCCACCCTTCGCGTACTCGACCTACCCAGCTCCGGACATGACGTACTCGTCATACTCGCAGTCACCTTACCATGCGATCCCGATCACCACGGCGGAGCCGCAAGTCTTCACTCCTTACCTGCCACCCATCTCGTCGGCCTACCCTGGCACGTTACCAAGCATTGGCCAAGCGACCAAGCAGGAGTTCTACAGCGACGAAGAGATCAGTCCGTTTAGCATGAACTATGCTTCCATGGCAGGAATTGACATTCCCGTGTCGCATTCCTACCAGGGCTCAGGTGCTCATGTAATACACCCTCTCCGTCAGTACAACCGACCGTAGAAAGCACCCGACTGACATGGAAACCTCTCCAAAGACCCCACCTCTTTCTGAATCTTTCGGTTCTTCGTCAGGCTCGCCGCCCGATTCATCCAACCTCTACACACCGGCGACCCCGGCATCACTGCCTGGGACGCCGCCAAATCTTCACTGCTTTTGATCTCTTGTCGCACGTTTCCTTTACACGTGGCCGGCTTTCTGAGAGACATGCTGTTGTCTTCCTGTATATTACCTTTTGGAGTCGCATTTTCAAGATACCACCATTCGCTAAGCGTAGGAGTTTCAAAGGACAGTCGCTTCTGATATTTTGCCGGGATTGGCACTAGCAGGCGGATCCGCCGATCCAGGATTCTGTCAGATGATATGCATGGGCGTAGGCGTTTGGGTTTGTCCATTTCTAGCGGACTTTGAATTCCAACTCGGGCAGGGCGCTCGATGGACGGCGCGATCGGTTGAAATTTGAAAGAGAAAATCTACCAACGTTATTATGATCATCCAGATATATCCTCAGAGTGTTTGCTGTAGACTGTGAAACGTTTCGAGATAGAGTGTTGACCGGAGATGTGAGCGAGATCAGATTCAGATCCTGCATGAAATCGCTTTGATGATGTAAGCAAGTCACGTGCTGCGCGCGTTTCGCCGTCACATCGGCGAACACGACCCAAAGTCCGATGCCAGCCAGAACTGCAAACCCACACCATGCCAGGCCGCAAGAAGACGACGACTGAAAGAGCACGTCAATGGCTCAAAGGCGGCGGCGTTTTGCGCGAAGACTCTGACGACGAACTCGGTCTTGATGATCATCCTTGGGAGTGGATTTATGAAGAACGCGATGTGTCGTCCACCAAGTCGCGAAAGAGAAAGAGCAGTCAGGTGCAAGAGCCTCAAAGGGAAATAGTCGGTGCTCGTATGGGCAGTTTTCAGTGTAAGGTCGGAGACACTGTGCTGTTGAAAGCCGAAGGCAACGAAGCATGGGTCGGCATCGTTTGTGACCTCTTCGATGGCGATGTGGATGCAGGCGAAGATGAGAAACAGGCCAAATTCATGTGGTTCTCTACACCCAGTGAAATCCGTAACAAGACGAAAAGACGGACTGATTATCTGGAAGTGAGTACTACCGACGGCTCGGTGAATATACGCAATGCTGATATTGGCTAGAACGAGCTCTATATCACCGCAAATTTCGATGATAACCCCTTGACTACCATCAACGGTACAGCAATAGTGATGTCCAAGGATTCCTTTCTTCAAAAATGGCCCACTGGAAAGATCCCGCGTACATCAAAGGATTATGGTAAAGTTTTCATCTGTCAACGTGGATGTAACACGCGGACAGCAACGTACACCGAGCCATTCGTATGGGAGGACGTCTACAGTGAAGAAGGAAACATTGGTGATTTACTCGAGTTGGTGAAGAACCAAACCAAAGAAACGCGAAAGCGTCAAGTACCAAAGGGGCCGAGTAAGGCAGATTTGGATGAGTTCGTCGCGCCGGATGACGAAGACGACGTTCCGCATACACCCAGAAAGCGCCGAAAGTTGAACGATGCAACCACTCCTACGTCAAAACGAAAGGATTTTACGCCACGCAAGTTTATGACACCCACGCATAAGCGCATTGTTGTCAAAAAGCCGCTTGAGTTTACTCCTCTCGGGACCCGGGTCCTTTCCCCAAATGTGCTTGCCTCGCCTTACCAAGTTGCGCGAAACCAGCTTCACGTATCTTCCGTGCCCGCTTCCTTGCCTTGTCGAGAAGATGAGTTTTCAACTGTCTATTCGCATCTTGAAGCGGCCATTACCGATGGCTCAGGGTCATGCATTTACATATCCGGCACGCCAGGGACCGGAAAAACAGCCACTGTCCGTGAAGTAGTTGCTCAACTCAACGCTTCGGTGATGGCAGAAGAGCTCGACGACTTCATATTTGTCGAAATCAACGGCATGAAGGTCACTGACCCTCACCAATCGTACTCGTTGCTCTGGGAAGCCTTACGCGGCGACAGAGTCAGTCCTTCTCATGCTCTCGAATTATTGGAAAGAGAATTTTCCAGCCCCAGTCCTAGGCGAGTGCCATGCGTGGTGCTGATGGACGAATTGGATCAGCTCGTGACCAAGAACCAAAGCGTCATGTACAACTTTTTCAACTGGCCAGGCTTGCGACATAGCAGGCTGATTGTCCTCGCCGTCGCTAACACAATGGATCTTCCTGAACGCACTCTCAGCAACAAGATCAGTAGTCGTCTAGGCCTTACGCGTATCACCTTCCCGGGTTACACGCATGACCAACTCATGTCAATTATACAGTCGCGACTCAGCAACGTCCCCGGCAATATCGTCCACCCCGACGCCATCCAATTCGCCGCCCGCAAAGTTGCCGCCGTCTCTGGCGACGCTCGCCGCGCCCTCGACATCTGCCGGCGCGCCGTCGAGCTCGCCGAAGCCACAGCCCTGGAGTCCACAGCAGCAGCAGCCGACACAGCACCCAACACGCCCAGTAAAACGCCGGGACGCGCTGCTGCGGCTTCTGCTGCTGCCACGGCAAAAACAACACCCACGGTCACTATCGCCACAATCAAACAAGCCATCACCGAAGCAACCAGCAGTCCACTGCAGCAAGCCCTGCGCGCCCTCCCACTCGCATCCAAGCTCTTCCTCGCCGCGCTGCTAGCCCGCGTGCGCCGCACCGGCATCCAAGAAGCCGTGCTAGGCGACGTGCTAGAGGAGGCGCGCAACCTCGCGGCCATGAGCCCGAACGAGCCCATCCAGACGATCCTGCTCGGCGAGGGCGAGTGGAACCACAGTAACATCGACACGGCAAAGCCCGATGCCCCGCGGCGGGGCCGGCCGGCTGGGACGAAAGCCGCCATCGAGCGCCGTGCGCCGCGCGTGCTGGGGATGGGGGGCGCGGCGGTGGAGTTGATGGAGGCGGGGGTGGTGGGCGTGGAGACGAGGAGGGGGGAGCGCGTGGGGAGGGTGAGGCTGGGGGTTAGTGATGAGGAGGTTAGGCTGGCGCTGAGGGACGATGAGGAGGTGAGGGGGCTGGGGTTTGCTTAGTTACGTGCTTTGCGTGATTTGATAGGGTGGTGGCTGGATTTGTACTGCATGTCATTGTCTTTGAAAGATGTATGAGAGGAAGTGTGCCTAAGTGTCCGAATTGAGGAAGCTCTCTTATAATAAAGTCGTTCTCGAATTTAGAGATTCTGCTTTAAGACATGGTTCCTACTTTTTAAATCTGCGTGTTAGAACCATAGAGGCGCTGTAAGGCAGATATCCAAGACAAGGAGATGTCCGAGCAAGAACGAAATACCAGACCTTCTTGCCTAGATTCATTATAGTCTCTTGCAGAATTCACAACTAGTTTTGAAATATCAGCACTGTGCTCCTTTAATCGAGCTTTTAATTAAAAGCCGCGTTGCAAAGTAACTTCATGCCGAAACAACACTTAAGTACCGTCACTGCAGCAAAACTTTTGCTCACAAAACTGCTACTACCTGAGATCAAAAGAGAAAAGCAGAGATGTTTGTGTGATATTAGCTTTTTTCAATCTAGGGTATCTATGGGACAAGCTGCAACACGCCACGTCAAACCAGACTCCAGAACCAAGCCGCACACCACGCACGTATCCTCCGACTAACCCCTACACAATAACCGACCACTCTTGCCACTCATTCTACATCACGACCCTCCACCAACAACAGCACCGCCGATAGCTATTCCCTCTCCTCTACCTCGCCGTCTTCTTCACCGCCCTCATGGCCGGCACCGTCCCCTCCTTCCCAAATGACCTCCCCGTCTCCACAACAATCATGCGCACAAAGTCGCGCGACAGCCAGTAGCTACTATGGGCGCCCAGCATGGTCAAGTACTGGATATCGAGCGGCCCGCCGCCGTACTTGAGGAAGTAGTCGATCTGGCCGTTGTCGTTGAGCGCGTAGGCGCGCTCCTCGGCAATCTCCTCGCGCGTGAAGTTGTGCGTCTCCAGCTCCACGTTCGACGGCAGCCGTGTCACGCGCCCGGGCTTGACATTGTTACCATCGCCGCCGCTGCTGTTCGTGCTGCGGAATGGGTTTGCTAACGTGAGCCATGATGTGCTGGCGCTGGGCACGAAGGCTGGTTTGAGTGCTGCAGCGTAGGCCGTGTCGACTGTGGCGTTCATGCGGTACGCGACTGGGTCGTATGGGTTGATGATGTTGTAGATGTTTTCTACGGCTAGACAACCGTATGTGCCTTCATCACCCGCGACACCTGGTCCATTATTGCTCTCGGCGTCGGGCTTGCGTCGATCGTGACGTGGTAGGAGTGCTGCCTTTTTAAGCAGGAGGAAGAAGCCTGCGGGGCTACCACAAAGAAACAGATTCCTCGTGTCGAACAGGAAATGATTTGTCGGTAGCTTATCCTCTGGTGTTGCTGGATCACCCCACTCCGGAGCTGCCGCCGACGGTTGGCGACTGAGAATGTCAACTGCCATGACACTTCCCAGGGAGTGCGCGATGATATGTACTCTTCCCCAATCCGCAAAGCCTGGATTGTTCTTACACCAAAGACGATATATGCGGTTAGCTTCCTGAATGCAAGCTGTTATCATCTTTGGGTTATGTTCGGCTGAGAGGTAATACGGAATGTCCAACATGACATCACTGATGATGTTTCGCACAGACGGGAGGGTTTCCGGTGTGATATCTTTAAGACTGTACTGGTTTGACGCAGGGTTTTCTGTTTCATCCCGGTAGCCGCCTTCTTCGAATGAAAGGCTCAAGCGCCAATTGACCTATTGTTTTGTCAGTTCAATTCTTATAGAAGGCGGACCATGTGAAGCAGCTTCTAGGTTCCTGGTAATTCAGGTTGCCGATGTCCAAAACTTACAGGTAACACCATAATTCCTCCACCGTCTTTACGAAGATGTGTCTTAACACTGTCGGTACCCAGCTCCACGTTTACCTCTCTCCGGAACGCATTGATTGCATGAGTGAAGTGGAAGCTCTCCATACGCTCAGAAAGCTTCTGTCCGATACCGTGAATAACGAGTACCAAGTCAGTCACCTCTGGCCTTTCTGAATGCGAGAGCGCCGTGTCAAACTTCATCCGGCCATACGGAGGCGCTCCTGCCTGTGAGGTCGAAACTCCTTCTTGGGCTTTCTCCATTGTAGGGCCCACCTTTTGAGGATATAACTTATCCCAAATTGCTTGGTCGAAGCCGCGGACCACTTGAACACCGATTTTCCGGCCTTTGCGGATGTAGTTGGCAAGGGGCCGCCGGCCATAGTACGCAGATGGTTGTAGGTTTGGTCGGAGGATGTAAGCTTCTTTTTCATCTGCGTAAATCACCACAGCATTGGGGTAAATCCGCTTTCGGCCATCCCTGCCAAAATTTGTAGTTCCGGCAGCCTTGTTGTCTGGCCCTTCAGTCCCATTGGATATATCTATCATGTCTTTCGCATGTTCGACTGCTTCTTCACGTTCTTGCTCAGGCGTTAGTCCGGGTTCATCCAGGGAACTGTGAGATAGTTAGACAAATTCTCTGTGTTTAGGCGAAGAAGTCGACATCCACACGACGCGCCTATCGGTTTGATAGTAAAAACAAAAGAGAAAAAAATTTGAAGGAAAAGGAAGGCAGATGTGCTATGTGACACACATCACCTGGCAAGGTAAAACCAAAACATACATACCTCTGGAGTATACCGAAATCAGAACCGCGTGTTCCAGGCCTGCTTCTGTCGGGCTGCTTTGGGGGGCGTGGTCTCTCAGGCCATAATTCGTGAACAATCTTCATCTCTCCTAGGGCGCCAACCTCAATGGCGCTATTAAGCTCATCTCTCCACGTATCTGTCCAAGGCTGGAGCGAAACATAACCAGACTCGAGCAGATTTGCTACGTCTGGCTCCACTGGTAGCATGTTTTCTTTATAAAACCACGTTCCCCGTATCACAGGTGCTATATCATTGAGGGGGGACCAGTATATGGGCTCCATACTGTACGAAATTAGTTAGAGTCCGGAAAGATGTCACACAGAACTCACGTCAACCCAGGCATCACGACCTCATGAAGTCGAGAAATCCCGACAGGAGCTCTGGCAGAAGGGCCAACGGGTGCACTCTTTTTCTTAGGCGGTGGTGGGGCTGGCTCCTTCGAAGACTGGCTAGGTGCTGATGTTATCTCGTCACTCCAGTCATACGTATCTTCGCGTAAGAGACCACTCGGCCGAATTTTTCTCCTAGAAGGGGCGCGGACAAAGGGAGTGCCCGTGGTTGCGCTACGGTCTATACTGATCTCAATATCGGCAGGGTCGATGGCCCGTAGAGAGCCCACTAAGAGACCAGACTCATCATTGTTTTGTTTCTTGCCTCTTATGGATCGCATATCTCCCTCGGACGACGAGTATGCCCTGGAAGGTTGTCCCCTGACAGGCCGCGCATCCGGCCTGTTAGGTATCGTATATCCTCTGTTCCTATTTTGAGGAACGTCGAGAACCTTGCGCGTCGCCACAGAGTTGGCTCTTGAGCGCCAGCCCTTTCCCTTCTCGCCGCCATTTTCCTCATTATATTTCCACAGTTTCCGCCGGAGGTCATGCCATGCGTGGTCTAGTTGGCGATTGTCATAAACCGAGAATGGGCGCGGTGGCTGTCTTGACGGGGCAGCGGAGCCGGTCAACTGCGGAGGCAAGGGGCTCAGCGGGTCGTCGATGGCCAACGGGCTGGTATAGAAGAAGCGTGCAGCTATGGGAGGCGGAGGTTCTGGAGCGTGGAGGATTTCGCGGACATATTCGTTGGTTTGGCGAGCTGTCTGCGGCTCGTTGGCGTGAGAGCGAGACATGGTGGAGGGCCTAAAGGTTAGCCAGAAGGAGGGACGCTTTTATGGGAGCATGAGCCAAAGAAAATCAGGGGGGATTCTGCACAAAAGACATTGCTGGGACGGCAGCCTATCCAGGCGACCGGATTGTGTCTTGGTGGAGTTGACGATCGAGGGTCCGCATGAGCTGTGAGGTCATCTCCCATTGGCAGAGAGAGCTCGCCAGTGTCACCTTCAACAACGTGCACCTCCCCGCTCCCCCGACGGCCAGACCCAACGCGACAACGCGTGGCTAGCTGGCACCTCCTCTCCCTCCCTGTGCAGCACTGCGCTCATCGTCGCAGTCTTCTGCCCTTGTCTAGAACCTCACTTCCTCCATGCACGTCATCAGGCCTGCCTGCCCTCAGCCACCACCTAGTTTTCCTCTCTCAAAAAGCCATGTTCCTGGGCGCCATGACGTCTCGCCGCACTCGCGCGCACCAGCCTGCGCTGGCGACTCTTTCACCCCACTCAGTCCCTGGACAGCTCTCACTCGCACCACCTAGCATGAGAATACCTCAACAGGGAGATTCAAGGTCAAACCTGTCACGTATCCGAAATATCTCATGACAGCATCCCAGTACAGACTCGAGATACCTGAAGATTGACATTTCGCTAACCTAGCTCTATGATTGATCGGGGTTATGCGCGAGCAAAGCCTTGCTAATCTCACTCTCACGCCTCCCGTTAATCATAAACTCACTTTGCAAACCTCCTTACATCAGCAAATGGCAAGGTGGCCGAGTTGGTTATGGCGCCAGGTTAAGGTCATCTTAACACTAATTCCTGGTGGGGCAACCCGCGCGAGTTCGAGTCTCGTCCTTGTCAGCATATTTTTTTGCTCCCGCAGCGACCGTAGCGCGGTGAAAAGATCTTTCTTTTTGGTGTTGTTGAGGTCCGTGTGGAACGGCGGCAATAGTACGGCCGCAGATGCCGTTGGGGATGCTAACCGAGAACAACATGACAGGCCTTTCCAGAGCTACAATCCCCTGGCTCAGTGAGCTTTGAGCAGGGTGGCAGGCTGGCGCCAAAAGATAGATGGGCCCAGATCAACCCATTCAAACTTGGGAGCACTGAAACTCCGAGATTCTACTTTTCTTTCTTTCTTTCTCTCTTACAACAGTATCCTCATCGGAGTGGAGCGTGGCACAAATCGACCATCGAATTCTTGAACACCCGATGTGTAACGGCACGAACCGTTACGTTGGTATATGGGAGCAATCATTTCCTGGCGGCAAGAATATCGTTGCGCCGATATGGGATTTCATTCCAGCCCGGCCTGAACGAGCTCCTGCTCGGTCGAAGAGTGGCATTTGCTGCAGTTTAAGATTGCAAGTTGAAGGTTGATCCAACCAGGTCGGTTCAGGCCCTGCATAGCCGCGGAGGGTATACCTGGGTTGTTTGAACTCCTGGAAATATACCTCTTCGTAAGTTGTTTGTAAGGTCAGGGTTGATGGGCTCGCGGAGCTTCTTAGCCATTCCGTCAATCGGCGAGGACCGTCGTGAGAAGGAGTCTGATATGTTCCAATCGGCATTGCGGCAAGCACGGAGCTGGGAATAGATCTATTTGGCTGACTGTCCTCGCTATTTCCGGCCAACGTTTTCTTTTCCCTCTGACAAGCTATTGGACCCGGCAATTGCGGGAATCATCTGCGCGGCTTGCAGAGTGCTGTCAGACCTTTCGCATGTGGGACCATTTGAAGAAGCTGGGAGGCAAGCAATTTCCGAGGTTAAAACTTTTCGACGACGACAGCATAAATTTGCTGAAATATGCCGCGCGAACCCTTGGTTCTTGAATTGTTCTCGATGGAGAAATCGAGGCAGATCCCTCGGCATGCCTCCCAGTCGGGTCGGGAACTAAACAACCAACCTTTTCGCCGAGGCAGGCCTAGCTTTGCGCGCATGTGGTCCGGCCAAGGTTGACGTACAATCAGATCTCGATTTACAGCTGCAGGTTCCCGAATAATGAGTCAGTGACACATCCGTGGCGTGCACAGCCAGCTATCCAGCGCCCATCCAGACGCAAAACAGCGCTGACACGCATAGGAACAACGACATCTAGCCTCTCAAGATCGCACACACTCACGACTGATCTGGCGACTCTGGTCTGATGCAGGTACAGAGCAACAGGGGGGATCCCTGATGCGATACGAACGGAGCAGCGCTCCGCGTCTTCACACGCATATCGAGCGGGCGCCTCGTGCATATTCGTCTGCAGATCGTTGCGTGGATACGCATGACAGCTCAGCCGTGCCTCTCCTAGCGCTCGGGCAAGCAGTCGGTCGCCGCGCCAATTGCAGCGTCGCTGCTCCCTTTGGGTATGGCTGCCGTTGCGACGCGCAGATGAGCTTGGTCTTTTGGCCGCGTCTGGTCGCGATGCTGGTCGTATATATGGCCCTTTGGGTAGGTAACACTGCGTGGGCTCAAAATAGCCGCTTCTCAATCAAGAAGGATGCACTCACTCATGACACAAATGTACTCAGATATCGGAAAGGCCAGGCATTTCTTTTGAATGCTTTTGGGGCTAAGAGAGAGAGGCGTGAGAGGCGTGAGAGGCGTGAGAGGGTGGAAGAAGAGTCCACTCGAGTAGAGAGGGACAGCTCACTTGAGACACGGCGCGCGCGGCGATGCTACTCCACGCGCCACTGGGTGGGAAGCGGCGACAGCCCTTTGCGGCAGCGGCGCCCGGCGCGCAGGCCAATCAGGGCGGGCAGCGTCGATCCGGGGTAGCACTAGCGGGCGGCTTGCCTCCCGAACCTTCTTCTTCACCCCACAAACACCCTCGCCTCGTATCGCCCGCGACGTAAGACCATGATCAATAACGCTGCATGCTACCCCCGCCTTGCCAAGTGTCATCTCTCTCCTACCACTCGCGATCGACATCTTGCCTCCCTCGAGCCGGAGGGCGGGGAAAGACATGGCTAAGCCCGTCTGGGTACTGCGCCGCGCGAGCTGCGGCTGCTATTCGCTGTACATGTGACGCTCGCGGCGGCCCTGCCTTGTTGAAGGAACTACAAAGAGCCACAATGGCGGGACTGACATGACCTAGTGGCCCCTCGTCAAAGAAGATATAAGGAGGCACCACCGCCGCTGCTGCCACATCCGTAGCTGCACACAAATTACAAACTCAGCCCCAGCACTCCAAAAATTTGTCTACAGTCGTTTCTTGTGACTACCCTCACCGTCAACATGAAGACCGCTTTCATCGCCGCTGCCATCACCACCCTGGCCTCCGTCGCCAGCGCCCAGGGCGGCTTTAACATAGACGACCTGCCCCAGTGCTCGGTAAGCCTGTTCCCGTTTTCCATTCATTAGGCACGTAGGAGTTAATCGATCATTAAAGCTCCAATGCTTCCTCACCACGCTTAGCGGTGACGGCTGCTCCGGCCTCCTCGACTACGAGTGCCACTGCAAGAAGTCCGGTCTCACCGAGACCATCACGCCCTGCGTCCAGAAGGCCTGTGAGGCCAAGGACCAGGCCAGTAAGTTTCACCTACCTGCTCTCACATGAGGGCCTTGCTGCTGACACTTCCCAGCCGTTGCCTCCGCTGTCGTCGCTCTCTGCAGCCAGTACGGCGTGAGCATCTCCGTGCCCGACATCCAGTCGACGGCAGCGCCTGCCTCCTCCGCAGCTACCTCCGCTGCTGCCTCCGTGACTGAGGAAGCATCGTCGGCAGCCTCGTCTGCGGCGTCTTCCGTCGCCTCCTCCGTCGCTTCCTCTGTTGGCTCCGTCGTCTCCTCCGTAGCGTCCTCTGCCTCTGAGGCTGCCTCCTCCGGCGCCGCCCCTAGCACCGCCTCCACGGCCTCTGCTACCGACGTCGTCGTCTCTGGCACTCCTTCCTCGTCCGCTGATGCTTCCACCCCCACCACTCCTTCCACGCCCAGCCCTGCTACGCCCACCGCTTCGTCATTCGAGGGTGCTGCGGCCAGGGGCGGCGCCGTCGCGGGCGTGCTGGGCCTCGGTGTCGCCGTTGCGGCTTTCGCTGGACTCTAGATGCCTGGCTACGGGTAGTGGACGATCTCACTGATGTACAGAAGTAATACGCCTGAGTCGAGGCATGGGAGGGCCGCCTCTCCGATGGAATGCGAGCAGTCGTACGCAGCGAGGACGGTGTAATTATAATTCTTAAAAAAAAAATTAAAGTACTAATAGGCCGAAAGGCTGCCTTTACTTTAATCTTGCGACTCTTTTTGTTGCTCGAACTGAAAAATGCGTGCTATGTATGCAGTTGCATTCTTGCCTGTCAGGATCGCAGCACCTCGATAGTTACCTCGATGTTGGGTAGTAACTAGTTAGCTGCTGGTATAAGCAAGGATGGTTCCAAGAACGCATGTCTCCTCGCATACGGGCCGGCGCCGGTAGCGGTATAGCTGCTGTTTCACAACAACGTCATTGAGGGGTAGGACGACAGGCATGTTTCCCGACCCGGCCCCGTCCTGAAGCAGAGGACGGTGATGTCAACCGAGTTCCTCTCTCTCGCACCCGAGTGTAACGGCTTTGTTTTGCTGCCAAGGCCCAAGGCTAGGTAACTACCTACCTACCTACCC
This sequence comes from Aplosporella prunicola CBS 121167, assembly GCF_010093885.1. Lineage (NCBI taxonomy): Eukaryota > Fungi > Ascomycota > Dothideomycetes > Botryosphaeriales > Aplosporellaceae > Aplosporella > Aplosporella prunicola. The sequence continues at coordinate 813,992 of NW_022983532.1, read as the reverse complement.
GTCGCAGACGAAGAAGCGGCCTAAATATGACGGGTCAGCCCAAGCTGTGGATGGAGTACCTCGACCTCTGCCCAGCTACGCAGTGCCTCGACACCAAGCACATACGGTTGCACGAAGCAAACCTCGACCACTGAGCTGATAAGCGGACAAGCTTGGGCAAGAGCGGCCGCAAGGTAAGGTATCGAGACTCGTTTTGCGCTGCATGGGCTACGTCGGCTGGCCGCGGGTCTTGGACGAGGAGCAGGCGCTTGGGCTCATTGGGTGCATCTTGAGGATGTGGAGAAGAGGTGTTGATGGTGGTGGTGGTGCTGTCGATTTTAGGGAATTTCTTGCTTGAGTGTTACTTACTGAATCAGTATCATAGGATACGATGGATTGCTACTCCAATGGTCAGTCGGAGGCCGTTCTGGGGAGGGCGTTGAAGCGGTTCGACATCCCGCGGAGCTGGGTCGTAGTCATGACGAAGATTTATCTCCTGCTGCTT
>NW_022983532.1:655963-813408 GCF_010093885.1 Aplosporella prunicola CBS 121167 | reverse complement strand
CGAAGCAGCAGGGCGCCAATGATGGGGCGCATGTCAACTAAGTCGGGTTGTCGTGGAAGCATATTTTCGATGCCGTTGACACATGCTTGAAGAAATTGGACGCGGACTATATTGGTGAGTATGGTCAAGTCGGGGAAAGTACTTGGCGCGGGCACCATGTAGACATCCTCAACGGCTAGACGCCCTTCATATCAATGCAAGGTATGCATCCTTCTCCCCAGAGCCGCTGTCTCATTACGCAACGGGTCGTTCATGGCACAAAGGCATCTACAACCCCCTACACCGTGAAGAGCTCGAGGTGAACCCCTTTTGCAAAGCCACCGGCGTGGGCCTGATACCGTGGTCTCCGCTTGCCCGTGGCCTTCTCGCACGTCCAGTTAGTGAGTCCACGACACGCTCCACTGCAGATACGAGAACAAAGTAGTTGTTTACCGAGGCAAACCCAGTGATCATCTACCGGGTTGAAGAGATAGCGAAGAGAAAGAACGTTAACATTGTATGACGACCGTGGCAATCGCTTGGGTCTTTGAAAAGGGGTGTTGTCCGATCGTGGGCGTGTCCAAGGAGTCGCAACTTGATAGCCATCCTGAAGGGCTGGCGGCTGAGCTGACGGAGGAAGGGATGGAAGCATTGGAAGAGGAGTATAAGCACAAGCCGCTGAGAGTGACTGGGGTTGAGGACTGAGAGTTGAGGCCGTCTGGTCGTAGCTGTAGCCTAGAGTAGATGATGGGTCTCGATGGTGAAGTGTACCGTATAGGATGACATGTCCGGACAACAGCAATGCCACAGTGGCCTAGGATTTCCCTTGACTCCTTTGATGCGAACAAGTATAGACCAATTTATGGTGTCGTGGCAGGGTGTGGGTTGCCAGGTTTCCCAGGACCCGCTCGCAAAAGCAATAATCCACTCCTGAAGGACCCCGTGACGTCATGTACACGTTGTATTGAGAAGTCACCATCTCGTTGCTCGATATAGTCTGCTGCAGATATTTTGGATGAAAGCGGGGTGGGCGAATCGACCGATACGCTCTTATCAAGCTCGCCCTCCTCTAGGAACCTCTACAACCTATGTGAATAGCCTCAAGAAGCAAATGTCAAAATCCATCATTACACACACGTTCGCTGCTTTCCCCGCGGTGACGTCTTTTTGCAGACTAATTCCCTCGCCTTCTGTCAAAGCTGCGAATGGGCTTTTCTTCTCTCACTGCCGCCCCCTATCAACCTCTCCACCTCTAATTTGCCACCGTCGCCTCTCCCAGTCCTCCAGAAAAATGCCCGGCCAGTTCGACGGCAAGGTCATCGCGGTCACGGGCGGCGCCCAGGGCATCGGCTTCGAGACCGTCAAACTGCTCGTCTCCCGCGGAGCCAGGGTGTCGATAGGAGATCTCGATGCCGAGGCCCTGAAAGAAGCGGAAAAATACTTCAACTCCAATGGCCAGGAAGAGCAGATTCGCGTTCAGGAGCTCAATGTCGGCGATCGCTCGGACGTGGACGCCTGGATAAAAAATACCGTGCACTGGGCTGGCAAGCTCGACGGTGCTGCCAATATCGCTGGCATTAATGGTCCTGATTCTGGAGAGAACACTATTGCCGATACCAGGGACGAGCACTGGCATTCGGTCGTGCAAGTTAACCTTTCCGTATGTCGGGCTTTGGCTCAGTTCTTTTCTATTTTCGCTCTCTTTTTATATCAGGAAATTGCTCATGTGAATATCAGGGCATGTTCTACTGCCTGCGCGCACAACTGAAAAACATGAACGACGGCGGCAGTATCGTCTGTACCACTAGTGTACAGGGGCTCCTCGGCTTCCCAATGACGGCAGCCTACTCAACGACCAAGCACGGCATTGTCGGCTTGGTGAGAAGCGCCGCAAAGGAAGTGGGTGAAAGAAATATCAGAGTCAACGCCATCGCGCCGTAAGTGTTTTGAATTTATATACCCTCCCTCTTGAACTGACTTCCTGCAGTGGCGCGATCGACACGCAAATGGTCGCAGAAGAAGATCGGAAGAACATCACAACCCCGATCAAGCGTCTGGGCAAACCAGAAGAGTGTGCTCGCTTGATTGTTTTCCTGCTGAGCGACGAAGTCACCTTTGTTACTGGAGCTACATACTCCATCGATGGAGGATGGGCGTGCTGATCATCGAAAAACTGGTCAGAAACTGGCGTCAGGATCAAGAGGTAATGGAATCACTGGAGTTTCTGAATGTGATGGTCTCAGCGAATGCCCTCACTCAACCCCCGCAAGAAATACACTGTTTACATCCGGGATGTAAAACAGCAATGCTCAAGCGTGCTCGCGCTCGGATATTCCTCTAATAAACTGGGCCTCTCCTACTGAAGTTCTTCTTTACCTAGTGATGAATCGCATAAACAAAAATGCTGCAATGTCACACACCAGGGACACCACGTGGTACCCATTCCAGCCATCCCACAAGTTGGCAGCTACTCACATGCCCCCACCATGGCACATTATACAACCCTTTCAATACCTATCACATCTTCCATCTTTCACCCGCCATCAAACCCATCAATTCATTTCTCCAACCCCAAACCACCACCATCTCCACCACCACAACCATAAGTCTCAAAAACAATGCAAGCAGCTACCACCACCACCACGTCGTACCCACCACCCTACCGCTCCCTCCTCGACGCCGCGCCCTCCGGCCCCGGGCTCTGCCTCGTCGGTGTCGCCATTCTCGGCTTTCTGGCCGCGGTAGCTCGTGCTGCGGTGAGGGAAAGTGCGCGCCTTCAGGCTGAGGATGTTGTGGAGAAGAGGGAGGAGGAGAGTGTGAGGAGAGGGGCTGATCAGGTGTAGGAAGGTAATGAGGGATGGATTGGGTGTTTGGCGAGGGGCTGGATGAGTTGTGGAAACATGAAGGAAATTATGAGAGGGGGATGAATACCCACATACCTATCCGTTCTATTGTCTGTTGGATTCGTTCGTGGCTATACCTGATAGTCGGCTCAGAAAACGGTACACAATCACCCTAGCTTGGCACACCTCATGTACAAGAGGTAGCAGAAATTGCTTTTATCACCTATTTAAGTAGGTTGGCAAGGATGGCCAACAGCTAGTATTATGAAACAGCCGCTGTTGATATGCCACCAGAGGAAATAGCAATGAATAGCTCGCCCCAGCGATGCCTTAATCTACCGAGTCGTGCCGTCTCGGTCTGCCTCACAACGCCAAATACATACATCCATGTACTCCTGATCAACCGCCCATGAAGAAAAACACAAGAAATTCCTGGCCTGCATACGCTGTGTTCACTTCTTTCCTGCAAGACCGGGCACCTCATCCGGGCGGATCTCCCATCGCTCTTCGTGGTGGATGTACTGCGCCATAGTGACAAAGAGTATCCAGTCCGGCGTCACGATGTACGGCGTCATGTCTGCCTTCTTGGCCACGTCTTTGAACTTGGGCCAGAGCTTGACTTCAGCCTGGTCGGTGCCAGAGACCAAGTAGAGGCTCTTGCCGCCGTCATTGCTGCGGTTGGCTTCAAGCTGCGCCTCGGTATCAAGGTCTGCATCCATGTTGGCGTCTCCGTCGGTATCCCGTGACTTCTTAACCTCACGCTTCGACACTTTGGTTGCGCGGCCTTTCCAGAGGAGGCAATTGCCGCCATTGGCTTTGATAATGTCTTTGTACGTCTCCCAGCCGCCGGTGACGTTTTCTGTGACGAAGATATCCCAGCCTTTGAGGAGCTGCCCGCGGTTCTGCTGTGCTCTGAAAATCGTATCGGAGAGCTTGATGCCCCACCGCTTCTCCCCCTCGCGGTCAATCAGGGGATGTGACAAAGGGTCAGGCATCCGATTAGAACGCAGACAGTCGTCCAAGAATGAAGTAGAGACAACATGGGGCGCAGCGGCGAGAGCAGCAACAAATTTCCGTGTCCGGACAATCTTTGGAGCGCAGAGCAACGTTGTTTCGTCTGGCTTTGTCACAACATTTATGCCCATGTCCCGAAGTTTGCTCTATTTTCAGTCAGCATCGCTCCCGCTTCTCTTCATAAACATCATGCTTACCTTATCCTCATGCTCCTTCTTCGTTTTGCCCTTGCCCACCCACCTGTCATCGCCAGACATCATCAACTTGTGAACGATTGGTGTGAGACTGGATTTGGACTTCTTCGTCTTCCGCCCTGTCTCTTTAACAGTTTCCGCAGAGGCTTCGCCCTCTACTTCACCTTCTGGTTCCAAGGACCTCTTGGTGCCTCGTGCCTCTTTTGATTTGGTCTGAGGTTTCTCGGCGCTTTCAGGTTCGCTCAAACGTCTGCCTCCACGGAGAACGCCACCGGCTCTCTTCTTTTCCCTTTCGTAGAGTGCAATATCCGGAGCAAGATCGTGGAGCTTCGTGAGTGCTCGGCTTTTAGCGCCCCGACTTCCTGCTGTGGACGGCGTCTCATTTTCTTTGCCTTCGGCAACTCTCGCCGCCATGGGTGTCTGTGCATCAATTGCATCGTTTCGCACACGACTACTCTTTTTGATTAGTGGCGTAGCCCTTTCAGAGCCCACTTCATCTGCCCCCTCCTGCGGCGCAGTTGTTTGTGCACGGTCGTCCTTCTTAATCAATGGCGTAGCCCGTTCAGAAACCGCGTCATCTGCACCCTCCTGTGCCGCAGTCGTCTGTGTTGTATCAGCAACTGTGAGGGTGTTCATCGAGGGAACTTCCTCCTGCTTTGGTCGAGAAGGCACAGCCACGCCATTTGTTTGGGGTCCTTTTCTGCGCCTTTCTTCTGCTCCTTTGGGGAAGAATCGGGCTTCTACAGCATCAGGATCAATCTGCGTCTGCCCAACGACCTCTCCCAAGTTCGTGCGAGACGGAAAATGGGTATATCGAGGCTTTGTGAGTGATTGCTGTTTGCACTGAGCATAACTCTCCTCCAACCATATATGGTTGACTATGTGGATGTTCCACTCTCTCGCAGCCTCGCATTTTTCGCTTTGTGTGTGAGCGGTGATCAAATGGGTGTTCTCCTGGCGCATGGTCTTAGTAAACTCTGCACCGCATGCTTTGACTAAGTTTTCCAGATAGATTCGTGAATCTCCAACATAGTTGGACAGACTGATATGGTAGTCTGAAAACCCCGGGATACCATGGCGTGGAACTGGGTAGTGTAGTAGTCGGCGCATCGGTGACGTCCACGCATTGTGAGTGATCAGATGGTAAAGCCACGCAAGGTTACCAACGTCCTTGCGTGCCTGAGATGCCTTGATGTAGTCCTCGCCGTCACGGTAGTAGCACACGTATATGTCCGCTTGTTCTACCTGGGTGACCAGCTCACCGCCCCCATTGTGGACAAGGTTCTCAATAGTGCTCATGATTCTACTGCCAATGTTCAGATCGGCGGACAACATGATCTTCTTTCCTCGGAACACATCCAGCACGCGGTTTGTAGTGACGGGAGTCGGAAAATCAGTGGGAACTGGAGAAGTTGCTCCCTGGATAGCGTTGTTTGGAACGTGAGCTAAGGGTCCTCGCTCAATCGAGGAGAGGATCTCCGGATCTGGTAACATGTATGGCTTCTCTGCAATCTTCTTTCCCAACTTAAGGCAGTCGTCAAACCTTTAATTGGTTAGCCAAATATCTCCCACATAGGGGCATGTACGCACCAGTGTGGTAAAACTGTCTTGCACTTGAGGTTCTTTCTCATGACAACCTCGTACTTGACATCGTCCGTAGACAAGGCTACAAGGTGAGTAACCATCTTTGTCATAGGAGCAGAGTATTGACCACCCATGGCTATAACGCCCCCAATGATCGCCTCTTTGTCGCCCTCGGGTATGTCTGCTGTACAAGTGACGACGACATCTTGAAGAAACAGGCTAGGGTCGGGGCTGAACGAGCGCGGATTGAGTGCCTTCGCTTTCGAGAGACTGGCATCTACCCACAATGGCTTCACGATGTGCACAAAGTGGTCCAGCGCGTTTTGGTATTGAGGGAAGTCGGTCGTTTCTGAGATAATATGGCTATAGACCGTGATGTCTTCACCGCGCTGAGTGTCGGCGCCGAAAGGCGTGTACATCGCACCGTTCTCTTCTAAGGTTTGTATAAGCTGTGGGGTAGTTTAGCCTTTGTTGCCGCGCGCAACTTTGTGAGAACTTACAGCTTGAGCTCGTTCGCCCACGAGGTTGCCACTTTCTACAATGGCGAAGGATACTGCAAAGAACACGGGCTGATTGGTAGCCGCTCCATCCTTGCCATCTTCGGCCATCTTGCACCGTGGTTAGGAAGGGTAAACGTGTGGTTGTGGAGGGTGGTCAAGCTCGTCGAGACATTCAACGGCAGATCGCGACTGGCACCGAGTGACGTGACGCGCCTCGCCCAAAACACGCGAAGAGCCTCTTGCACGTGACTTAGCCCTGACACTAGCTCTAACTCGTCTAAAACAGCATACCTATCCTCACTTCACGGGCTCCATCTCCTCCCCCGCTTTCCGGCACATTGAAGTCCCACCATTTCACTTGCCAAGAGCCTGTGAAACAATCTTCAAGTATTCCACGTGGGGACCCAACTGAATCGATCGTCCGTACATGTCGACCATCCAGGAATTCGGAATGGTCCAAATTTTCAGCTAGACCAGTTACAGCGAAGATAAATTAGAACAAGACTCTAAATCAGTCCGGAAGCGCGCTTGCAATATCAGATAATCTATCGCATCCAGATAGCTTAGCTTGCTGCAACCATTCACCGTAACTTGAAGCTCCAATCAACGGCTTTCCCGTAACCTCGGCCCGCCGATTATAACCGCAGCTGAAGCTGCGAAATCATCGGTTACAAACTCGACAACAGTGCACGTACAGTCGCTTTCAAAGGATATAGAGGACTTTCACTTATCATCAGTTAGCCTGAATAACTGTCCTTGTGACCTATAGCGACTGACCCCTCAGCTCGCTGATCATAGTAGCCAGCCAGAACCTCTCTTCGACGCATCTTGGATTTCCAAACATACTCGAGCTATCTCAATCTGCTTGGTATCACCAAATGGCATACCCATTCGAGATCAAGGAGCACATTCTGCCTGGCCAGCATATCCGGCGTTATCCAAGGGCAACGGCACAAAACCAGCACGACACCCTCAAGGTTGTATACAAGCAGTACCGCCCGTTTGACAATCCTACCCCGAGCCCTGGAGATATTACCATCATTGGAGCGCATGCGAATGGCTTTCCCAAGGTTGATATAATCCCCATGCTTGGTACAACGCGGCTTATTGACACTCATAAAGGAGCTTTACGAACCACTCTGGGAAGAGATCTATCAACTCCTGAAAAGTAAAAACAAGGCCATCCGTGGTATTTGGATCGCAGATGTCGCCCATCAAGGGCAAAGTGGTGTACTGAATGAGGACAAACTTGGCAATGACCGTGGGTCTGGATGTTCAAAAGGCAAAATCATCAATACTGACGTAGCGCAGCAAGCTGGTTCGATCATCCCCTCGACCTTCTTCACATGGTGAACGTCTTCCGCGATGAGATGATCCGACCAATAGTCGGTATCGGCCACTCTTTGGGCGGTAACAATCTCGTCAACCTTGCCCTGCTGCACCCTAGGCTCATGGAGAGTTTGATCCTCATCGACCCCGTTATCCAGCGGGCTGCTTCCGTCCAAGGCAATTATATGCCCGCAATGCTCTCTTCTCGCCGTCGAGAGGTCTGGCCTTCGCGTCGCGAAGCCGCCGAAGCCGCGAAAAAGAGCAAGTTTTACCAATCGTGGGACCTGCGTGTCTTGGAACGATGGTTGGAGCATGGTCTGCGCGACATACCAACGGCGCTCTTCCCCGGGACCCCCTCGACCACACTTAACTCGGAGGCGACCACGTCCACCCCCGTCACGCTTAAGACCACGAAACACCAAGAAGTCTTCACCTTCCTCCGGCCAAACTTTCGAACAATTGGCGTCGAGCCAGACATCAAGCCAGAGCTCATAGTAACGACGTCCCACAATCGCGATCCTGTCGGCCACGCGGACTACGATCCCACCTCCGGTCTCGCCAATGCGCCTTTCTATCGCGCAGAGCCCATTATTACGTTTAATCGACTTCCCCACCTCCTACCCTCAGTACTGTATATCTTTGGCGAGACATCTACGCTCTCGAGACCAGAGTTACGCTCGGACAAGATGGCCGTGACGGGCGTGGGTGTTGGGGGCAGCGGAGGCGCGCCTGCAGACCGGGTCAAGGAGGTGGTGGTGAAAGGCGTCGGCCACCTGATTCCAATGGAGGCACCGAAGGAGACGGCTCAGCATTCGACGAAGTGGCTGGAGGCAGAGATTCGTGTATGGAATGAACGAGAGGCGCGGGAGAGGAAGGAGTGGGATTCCGTGCCAAGTTCGGAGAAGACAAAGCTCAGCGAGGCGTATATGTCCATGCTGCACTCTGATGAGAGCCTGAGCTCAAAGGGCAAGAAGACAAAGGCAAAGCTTTGATGGGCAGTCGGTCAATAGCACATAGCCTGGCCAGGACTTTTAAACCAAGCCTTTTATTAGCTCCGCCGTTTGAGGAAATGAGGGATGACTAAGTATGCACCGCCTATAACAAATAGGACTTGAAATAGGGAGTGACTACGTAGGTAGTAGGTAGGCTTATCGCGAGAACCGACAGAGGATGCGAGCGATGACGCACGTGATGGGGTGAGGATGTTGATCAGAGGCGAAGCAGGCAACACGAGCTACATCATATGCTACCGTTACCCACCGGGCGGTGGCGGTTGAGGCAGAGGAGGTCGTGATCTCCAGGTGCCAAGCCGCGCTGGTGCCGGGCCGTATTAGCCGTGGCTGGCCCCTTTGACACGCGGCCACAGGGAAGAAAGGACGCCAGGAACAGGTTGGCAGCGAATGGATCGAGGTGGACGCCGGCGACGTCCAACAATCGGCAGAGCACTGGGTCGCTGCGCATCCCGCTGACTTGGCCACGATCCGGCCCTGCGCCCGGCAAGCTCTACCCCTGCTGCCCCTGGCAAGTGGGCCTACGTAACTTCACATGAAAGCCCCCGCGCGCGACCCTTTCTCAAACACTCAACCACTACCCGCATTGCACTTTTTTACCACTCCCACCTGCTCTGCCTCCGCCTAATTCTTCCCCCCACCACCACTCTCGCCATGGACCACGACTCTCTCCGCTACATCCCTCTCTGCTACGATAGCACCGACTCGCACAATTCTGCTCTGCGCCTCATCCTCACCCTCAGGCCCGAATGGGAGCAGTCACAAGACACGATTGAATTCGTCCGTTTCACTGATGGAATCACCAACACTGTACGTCAAAGGCAAGCGCCCAACGCGTCTCCCACACGAACATTCCGCTGATTGCGCCCGCCCACAGCTCTTGAAGGCCATCAACAAGCTGCCCGGCTGGTCCGAGGAGCAGATCGACCGCGAGGCCGTGCTGATGCGAGCGTATGGCCGGGGAACAGACGTCTTAATAGACAGGGAAAGTCAGTGCTCCCCCGCCCTGCCGTATTTTTTGACACCATGGCTGACTTTTGCATTAGGAGAAACGCGGTCACACAACCTGCTCGCCAGGCACAACCTTGCCCCTCCACTTTTCGCTCGCTTCGAGAATGGTCTGCTATACAAGTTCATTGAGGGCAGTGTTTGTGCGCCCTCTGACCTACGCCGCCAGGAAGTCTACCGTGGAGTCGCGCGGCGCCTCGCACAATGGCACGCGACACTCCCCATCGCGAGCATTATACAGGAGATACCCCCAGCTGACCAGGAAATGGATGCTCGACGCAGCCATGGACGCAAGGCATCTTGGCTGGTAGCGATTGACAACATCACTCCGGACAAGCCTTCACCCAATCTCTGGACCGTGATGCAGAAATGGATCCATGAACTGCCCCATGACTCTGATATTGAGAAGAAGCGCAAGGCCAGTCTACAGTCAGAATTGAAGTGGCTCTTGGGCCGTCTCGGCGACACGCCTGGGATCAGCTCAAACCCTCTCGTGTTCAGCCACTGTGACCTTCTGTCCGGAAACGTGATCGTCGAACCACAACCCTCTTCCGGCGCGTCGCCCACATCTACCACCGAGTCCAACGCAACTGATGCCTCCACGGATGCCGTCGGCGTCGACTTCATCGACTACGAATATGCCACGCCGGCACCTGCTGCTTTTGACATCAGCAACCACTTTGCCGAGTGGGGTGGTTTCGACTGCGACTACAACGCTATGCCGACGCGCTCTGAGCGCCGTGAATTCCTCCGCGAATACGTATTGTCGTACAGCTCGCATCTGCCACAGCCGCTTTCCGAAACCGAGATGGAGCGTAGCGCAGAGCAACTTTTCCGCGAGGTCGACAGCTTCCGAGGCGTGCCCGGCTTCTATTGGGGCATCTGGGCGCTTATTCAGGCCAAAATCAGCCAAATCGACTTTGATTATGCCAGCTATGCCGAAATCCGTCTTGGCGAATACTGGGCCTGGAAGGACGAGCTGCTGGGTACGAGGTCAGGTGAGCTATCGCTGAGAGAGAAGAGGTGGGCCGAGGAATGAGCGGGCTGCATGCCTGTCGCCTGCCTATATTCCTTGCTTTTTGTCCATTTCCACCGACCAGTCGAAAGGTGCGGATTCAACAACCACACTTCTCCACAGGTTACCCGACTTTGTCGACTCTGGCTCCGATCGGGATTTCTATTTCCTTACTGGATGATTCTTCGTTTAATTTCGATTTCGTTCGTTCTCCAGTGGCATTTGCCGGAGTTAAGAGGTTGTCTGCCTCGTTCGCTACGGTTCTACGATGAGGCTTGCCTGAAAAAACAAAAGTACTAATAACACTGAGCGGAGCTCTTATTTTCATTACACTCGTCTCACTTTTCCTTTCCAACTACTCTTCCTAGCATGTCTTCAACGACGATACCCATTCCTGCTTTCCAAATTTTTCCTCTGTTTGGCCGATCATCAGGCGGTTGGAAGAAGGCGGGCGTGGCGGTTTTCGGAGGTGACGAGTGCGCATCAACGGCGTTGGCATGCCTGATAACGAAGGTCCTGGAAAAAAGATGCATGGGACGGCCCTGTTGGATACTTTGCGCAAAATAGGAAAAAAAAAAAAAAAGGAAATGAAATTCATTCTTGGCTCGGATTGGCTCTCCATAGGGAACATGTTCGCTTTGAGAGGTCTTACTTGTTCTAACACTACGACGATGCAAGTAAGTGCATGCAGCAAAAGCGGAAACATAGCAACAACGTCAGTCGGGAATGGAAGACACCGACCAAGCACAACACGTCTCACTAGGCCTTGATGCGCCATTGTCTGCGCCACTACGTCCCGCCACGCTACATCGCTGTCACCACTATCACCTCCTACCCACGGTGACCTCGTCACTTTAGCGACCGAAAACAGCACGGTACTGTCATCATCCCCAGCTGTTTCGAGGGACCGCACCGCGGCGCCTGCTCCCCCACAGCCGCAGCACGGCACGGACAAGCACAGAAGTGCTTGCCCGAGCACCGGCGCTAACGCTAGTACCAACGCTGAGGCTGGCGCAATTCTTGTTGGCTGGCGGTGGCATGGGAGAGATGGTATCGAGGGTCTTTGTGAGGGCTTGCCGAAGGATGTCGACGATATCAGAGGCGGGGTAAACAGCCAGGTAAAACGGGCGATATGGCGATGCTCATTCACTTCTCTCACTTCTCTTTTGCCTATTCTTCAAATCTTTCTTCCCCTCCCTTTTCTCTCTAGCTATCTCTTCTCTCGTCCGTCTTTCTTCCTCTTGTTCTCCTATTGACCCATTTCATCTACTCATGTTTCGGTATCACGTACCGCTTTCAGTCTTCACCCATAGGACGGCTGCATGGAAAGCGAGAAAGTCTCCATAGCACATATGCTTTGTTCACGAGTGGTTGAGTCTGAACCGGGGCTTATAGGAGCTATTTACATATACCCTCCCATTGTTGGCCAGACATCGGGAGCACCATTTCACGAGTTACATGCATTAGTGAACTGCGCTCTGCACATGCCTACTTATGGACCATGAACAATCCTTCGACCCAACAGTCGGTAGAACTGCCGTAAATCCAGCCACCGACCTGGACGGCCGTCACGCATTTATTCTGGATGGCTCCAGCCAAACCAGAGACCTCGACACAGGTAGGACGGGACGGTTTGCTGCAGAGAATGGCTTTGGCCGTCTTGTAGAATTCCAGTGTTTGGCAACGGCTGCTACCGGTGCTGTAGTTCTCGCAAAGAGGAAATTCCCAATTGCCGACCTTGTTAATCGCAACTGTGAGATCAGCTGTGTGAGGGCTGTCATATGGAGTCTCGCACTGCGCCTCCTCGGCAAGAATTCCAAGGAGGCTCGTGGCGAGGAGTGTCATGGCGTAGGACTTGGTGTTGGCGAACAGCTAACAGTGACTGTGCTTTATAGCCATCTGGCATTCAGTGTATGCTGCGTATGCTCACCTTGGCGGTAGTTTGTTTTTGCAGCTTGTGTTCGCAGATTGTGTTCATAGCCTTTCTTTGTGGGTTTTGTTTGCAGTGGGCAGAGATGGCCTGCTCCTGAGTTTGCTCAGTACGACGTACTTTACATATGCGTGTTTGATGCTTCAGTAAGCGGATGAACAGAGTCTGTGATTGGAAGAATAGCACCACGCAGTAAAGGTGTCTCCAGAAGAGATTTAGCGGTGCGATCTAACGAGCATGATGTCGGGGGAGAGGAAGAGGAAGAGGAGGAATAGGTATACTGTTTCTTTCTTTGCGAAAATAAGACATGATTTTGCTCTGCTTCTAGAAGCGTTGAGTATTTGAGGTAGGTATCAAGTATAGGAAATGTATGACTGACATTATTAGGTACTGTCGAGTAGATATAGCTAGGTGTTAACATTAGGTCTAACGCTGGAAGAACAAGCAGGACAAGACATGATGAAACGGTGGCATAGCAGTGTATAGTAAAGTAGATTTCTAAGTATGCTGCCAGCGAGCGGATTAGACATGTAGAAAATAAGTAGTAGGGACTTTAAAGAGACGTGGACAGATAGCACGAGAAGTGTTCTAATCAAGTTTAGGAATAGATATGTGGGGTTTCTCTTCTATTTAATTCATCTCCTCTAAACTAACTCTGAACAATTTGCCCGCCTTAACTATATATCAAGTATATTCTACCATACATACAGTACTAGAGCGTCTCTAATGGTACAAATATAAATAATTATAAAGGGTATAAAGACACTTGTAAAGGTATAAGGCTATAAAATCTGTAAGAGTAGAAAACAAACTATAGTCAGTCAGTCAACCCGTCAACTGGCCCATCACTTCCCGATCCGATCACACAGACCAACACCACCAGCATCCAAAACAACATATCTACAAAGCATTGCTCCTCCCACCACTATCTCAAAAAGACCGTCCAAACGTACACACATCCACACGCATACACACCCCCTCCACACAGACCAAACCGCCACGAAGATCATCACCAAATAGTGTCAACCCACGCACCCCACCCCATCCTCCCCTAACCCAACCCAACCCAACCCAACCCCACCAACCATGCCCATCCGCCCGTCCACGCCCCACCCACTATCCACCACGGCACCTAGGTAGGTATCAACTCATCCCCAAGCGCACGCACATACATACATACAGCACACCACACCACGCCACACCACCGCACCACATCACAACACCACGCACCCCCCACACAAGAAACAGTGCCACACCTCCGCGGAGTCGTAGCCAGCTATGTGCCTGCCTACCTAACTGCCTGCCTACGCCACACCCACCCGTCCATCCATCCATTTATCTCATCCATCCACATCAGGCGCCCCGCTGCACGCATCCGCCCGTCCCAAAAAAGCGCGCACCCTCATTGCCACATGCCACATACAACGCACGCACGCATCATGCACGCACACAATGCACATAAACCCCTCTCTCCCCTCTCCTTCCTCATCCGCTCCCGAGTCACACTCCCCCCTTCCTTCCCACTGACCAACCTGCCCGCATTCCGCAACCAGCAGCAGTCGCGAACGAGAGAGCCCGCAGGCCACCACTGCCCACTTACATAGGTAGGTACCTACTCACTTACCCATCCAACCAACCAACCAACAGCCGACGAACCAACCGACCAACCGACCAGCTGACCGCGTAATCACTCACTCCTCACTCGGTCATTTTACCCGGCACCGCACGGGACAAGCAAGCGGAAGAACGAAAAGAGAGAAAAAACAGAAACATAAAAAATATCATCCCGTATTCCTCCAAAATCTCATTCCTCTATAACCGTACGTACGTCCATAGTTACCCGTCAGCGTAGCCCCCCTTTGCGTAGCCCATTGCCGTTCGTCGATCGATCGTCGAGCCACCCGACCAACCAACCAACCCTAACCGGCCTATTAAATCTGAATGCAAAAAAAGGCGAGCCCCGCATTCCTTCCTTCCCCTTCGCATCATACATCCCCGCGTTCCTCTCACCTCAACGCTTAAAACGATGCAAAGAGTAAGAGAAAAAGGGCCGCTCTGCCCCGCTCTTTCGAGCGAGCCTTCTCGCATTTATTTCCTGCACCCATCCCCCCCATCTCTACCCGTGGTCTTTCGTTAAAGGAACAGTAAAAAGATGAAAAAAAGACGTTTTGATAAAACCCCGCTGACCGACACATAGCCGGCCGTTTTCCGACGACTCCGCTTGTGTTGCATTACTTACATCGCTTTAACCAGCGAACTCGGGGACGTCCGTCTTCTTGCCGTTGAGCGCAAGAGGCACGATGCCAGAGACGTGCATCTCCGGACCGAAGACGTGCATGTCCAGGCCCAGCTCGGTGGCGACGCCCTTGATGTTCTTAAGACCCTCCTGGTAGTTGGGGCCGGCACGACGGACCCAGATCTGCACATTGTGCTCAATGAGCAGGGGAGAGACCTCGCGCAGAGCGCGGATGACACCCTTGAAGGTGGATGCGACCTGTGGTATGTCAGATTTTGTTTCTTTTGAACGGGCTCAGTGGAGACTTACGTTGGTGAAGTTGGCAATACCACCACCGATGAACAGGACTTTGCCCTCAGGGTGCATGGGAGCACGGAGCATGAGGTCCAAGACGGTGCGGGCGTACTGGAAGGTCTGGTTCTCGGTGGGAGCACCAGAGTACTCACCGTAGTTGGCGAGCTCACTGGCGAAACCAGCAGAGGCGATGGCGTCGGCGTAGACGACGGAAGCACCACCACCGGCAACGAGAGTCCAGACGCGACCGGAAGAGTTGAGGATGGTGAGCTTGAGGGAAGCACCAGTCTTGGCGTCCATCTCAGAGATGAAGGCCTCCTCCTTGCTCATCTCACGGCCGAAAGGAGCAGGGAACTCCATCGGCGGGCCAACGTCGATGGTGACCTTGTTGTCCTTGGAGACAGGAGTCGCCAGGCCGAGAGCAGTAGCGCTGCGGGCAATGGCCCACTTGGCACCACACTCAAACTCGGCAGTCTGGTCGAGCTTAGCCGCCAGGTCGAGGAAGTGAACCTCAGCAGAGGTGGCATCCTCGTTGGGGATGACAACGAGGGGGTTGATCTCGAGGTAGGTGAACTGGCAGTCGACGTAGACCGCGTATAACCTGGAGATGAAGTCGATGAGGACGTTGTGGACGCCCTCAGGGACGTTCTTCAGGAGAGTGGCAGCAATCTGCTCGTTCGAGGGGTACTCGGAGAGATCGACGGGGATGAGGAGCTTCTCAGCCTTCTCATCGACATCACCGACATCGACACCACCCTCGTGAGTGAAGAGGATCCAGTCACCCTAAAAAAGCATGATGGTCAGCAGGGGTGGTGCGGCAGTAAGCGATGGCAAGGCCGCAAGATGGTAAGGGATGCACAACGTGGAGTCGAATGCCTTCTAAAAACCAGCTAGTGGCAGATAAGAGAGGCAGGTACGGATCAAATGGTGTGCAGCTAGCGGCGGGTAATCTGAAGATAGGTGTGGGCCCCGTGTCTGTGTTTGGTGCGTCTCCCTTCGCCCGGACTGTCCGAGGCGAACAAAACGGGAGGGCCACCCCAACACACGTGTCTGGGCCTACACTTCTCAACCAACACCCCTTCCGCGAAATTTATTAAAAAAAAAAAAAAAGAAAAAAGATGCAAAAATTCAGAAAGAGCTAGGGAAAACGGCATGATTGGAACCAAGGAAAACAAAAAAGGATATCGACTCACCTCACGGACGGAGTTGATGTTAATGTAGTACTCGGTCTCCTGCGGGTGAGGGACGAAAGGCTCAACCAGGAATTGCCTCAGGACGCCATCAACGGTCTCGACACGCTGCGTCTTTCCTGCCCTCTCCTCGATCCACTGGCGAGCGTCCGCCCACGACTTGTTGAGGGCAAGCAGGCCGCTCTTACCACGGCGCTTGATCAACTGATCCGGCTTCGCGACGAACTTGGAGTCGGCCTGCAGCAACCACGGGTAGGTCGCCTCAGCCTGGTCGAGGACGGCCTTGACGTCCTGGTCGGCAGGGAAGTAGATGGAGGCGAGCCTGGGGGCAGCATTGTGGGTGGCCGAGGGAGGGAGAGGAGTGGGCTTGATGACGGGGGCTCTGGTGAGGTGGTAGTTGAGGATGGCCTTGCCGTCGGCCTCGAGGATGGACTTGGCGGACATTGTGAGGAAGAGGAGGGTGAATCAAAAAGTGCTAAAGAGAGCTGGAGGCGGCGTCAGCGAGAGGAATGGAGAAAGATGAAGAGCGGCGAAGACGCGTATGGACCGCGGAAACGGGGCAAAGTGAGGCTCTCCGGCCGTCGGAGCGCAGTGGACTGAGAGGCGGGTTCGGGGAGTGGGCACCGGCGGGGGAGCTGAAGGGCGGGCTTACCTGTGAGAGGGAATTGGTGAAGAGACGGAAGAGGAGCAGCGACGAGGGCAGAGAGACAGCACAGGGAAGTTGAAGAAGAGGAAGAGGTGGGAATTGAAGATCGAGGGGGGAATGCGGCGGAATGCGCGGGCAGCTGGGGAGCGAAATTGTTGTCGCGCGGCAGCTCTTGAGGGCCCTGAGTCGGAGTCTGCTGGGGCACGTCTAGCGCGGACTAAGCGACGGTTGAGCGCGCTGTGGGGAGTTGGGAAGGCAGCCGCACGGAGCACCAACCGGCTTGGCGCGATGCGGGCTTGCTGGAGTGGCGGACACACACGGACGGCTCACCGCACCCTCCCCCCCTCCTCCCACCTGAGTCTATCGACTTTCATCAGTCAGACTCAGTCAACATGAGCTGAAGTCCGGGGGCGTGGTAGAAACGTCAGCAGCTCATGTGGTGCCGTTGCATGTTCCGCGCCGTGTCGGACGTCAAGGTGCTGGCCCCCCCGTCGGCTCCCCATGCAGTGGGTGCGCCGTCGGCGACTTGAGGTGCGCTAGAGCCGGCTTTCGCTTTACCCCAACGCCAATCCCTGCGAATCAGCCCTCCGGCCTCCTCAACACACTGGCTTGCAACGGCTCAAAGGGGTCCTCAGCAACATCCGCTGCCTTCCTCCGTCATCTTGCTTTCTCTCCGCACTCCGGTCCCTTTTTCTCCTCGCCCATTGCCTCCTCCGACTCCCCCGTCGCCCACTTCCCTCCTGCTCTCTTCGTCTGTCGCGTGCGCCGTCAGCGAACATTTCACAAAAGGTCGGTGCACCCACCAGGGCAAAGGGCGAAAAACGAACGGCCCACATTGCTCCGCGATCGCTGTCAGCCCGCCAATTGCCAATAAACCCTCCGAACCTCACTCGGCTGACTTCTCCCGCAGTCCAGATTTCTTCTTTCTCCCCCCCATTGTAGACCCTTTTTCGCCTCCATTTACCTGCAATCATGCCTGCCACCGTCGACGGCACGCCCAACGGCGAGACCCTCTCCGCAAATGACAACATTCGCCGTTTCCAGGCTCCCAGCAGGCCGCTGAGCCCGCCTGCCCAGCACATGCTCTTCCACAACAAGACGCGATGCTTCGTCTACGGCCTGCAACCCAAGGCCGTCCAGGGCATGCTCGACTTCGACTTCATCTGCAAGCGCAAGCAGCCCTCGGTCGCGGGTATCATCTACACTTTCGGTGGCCAGTTCGTCAGCAAGATGTACTGGGGCACCAGCGAGACTCTGCTCCCCGTCTACCAGTCGGTGGAGAAGGCCATGGCCAAGCACAGCGACGTCGACACCGTCGTCAACTTCGCCTCGTCGCGTAGTGTCTACCAGTCCACCATGGAGCTCATGGAGTTCCCTCAGATCAGGTCCATTGCCATCATCGCTGAGGGTGTCCCCGAGCGCCGTGCCCGTGAGATTCTGCACGTCGCCAAGAAGAAGGGCATCACGATCATCGGCCCTGCCACGGTCGGTGGCATCAAGCCCGGCGCGTTCAAGATCGGTAACACCGGTGGTATGATGGACAACATTGTCGCCTCCAAGCTGTACCGCCCCGGCTCGGTTGCCTACGTCTCCAAGTCCGGTGGTATGTCCAACGAGCTCAACAACATCATTGCCCAGAACACCAACGGTGTCTACGAGGGTGTTGCCATCGGTGGTGACAGGTACCCCGGTACTACTTTCATTGACCACATGCTGAGGTACCAGGCCGACCCGGAGTGCAAGATCCTTGTGCTGCTTGGTGAGGTCGGTGGTGTCGAGGAGTACCGTGTCATCGAGGCAGTCAAGAGCGGCGAGATCACCAAGCCCATTGTTGCCTGGGCCATCGGTACCGTTGCCGGCATGCTCACAACTGAGGTTCAGTTCGGTCACGCCGGTTCGTTCGCCAACTCTCAGCTCGAGACGGCCGCGAACAAGAACAAGGCCATGAAGGAGGCCGGCTTCCACGTCCCGGAGACCTTCGAGGACCTGCCTGCCGTCCTCGCCGAGGTCTACCAGAAGCTTGTCCAGGACGGCACCATCACCGTCAAGCCCGAGCCCATGGTTCCTAAGATCCCCATGGACTACAACTGGGCGCAGGAGCTTGGCCTCATCCGTAAGCCCGCTGCTTTCATCTCCACCATTTCCGATGACCGTGGCCAGGAGCTTCTGTACGCCGGTATGCCCATTTCCGATGTCTTCAAGGACAACATCGGTATCGGCGGTGTCATGTCCCTCCTGTGGTTCCGTCGCCGCCTGCCCGACTACGCCAGCAGGTTCTTGGAGATGGTTCTCATGCTCACTGCCGACCACGGCCCCGCCGTGTCCGGTGCCATGAACACCATCATCACCACCCGTGCCGGCAAGGACCTGATCTCCGCGCTCGTGTCCGGTCTGCTCACCATCGGTTCGCGTTTCGGTGGTGCCCTGGACGGCGCTGCCGAGGAGTTCACCAAGGCCTACGACAAGGGCCTCAGCCCCCGTGACTTTGTTGACACGATGAGGAAGGAGAACAAGCTCATCCCCGGTATTGGCCACAGGGTCAAGTCGAGGAACAACCCCGATCTGCGTGTCGAGCTCGTCAAGGAGTTCGTCCAGAAGAACTTTGCCAACCACAAGCTCCTCGACTACGCCCTGGCAGTCGAGAGCGTCACCACGTCGAAGAAGGACAACCTGATCCTGAACGTCGACGGCTGCGTTGCCGTCTGCTTCGTCGACCTGCTCCGCAACTGCGGTGCCTTCACGGCCGAGGAGGCCGAGGACTACCTGAAGATGGGTGTCCTGAACGGTCTCTTCGTCCTTGGCCGTTCCATCGGTCTGATTGCCCACTTCCTCGACCAGAAGCGTCTGAGGACCGGTCTTTACCGTGAGTACCCGAACGTCCCACATGATCTGCGAAAACACGAGGCTAACAAACGGCACAGGCCACCCCTGGGACGACATTACCGTAATTCCCCCACTTCCTTGTTTTCCCCCCGCACAGCCCTTGCAAGATTTTATCAGATATCCGTTATCGGATCTCTGGATCGCCGATATCTCACCCGGAAATCTCCGTGGCACGGCTTGTTTTTGTCATTGTTGCCCCGTTCCTGCTGGTCATTTAGCTAACTTTTGGGCAACAGTACCTCCTCCCCAACATGGCCAAGGGCGCGCCGGGCTCCGAGGGTCGCGTCGAGGTGCAGGTTTAAGTACGAAAAAGGAGCAGCAGCATTGCGGGCATGGTTCAATTGGGCACGAAATGATTTTGGGTGGAGTTGCTATTTGCTCCTCGGCGTCCTCTAGACTCGACGTCTCTGTAGCAGTATGGTTCAGGACTATTTTACTTAATGTGATGGCCGACGTTCACGTTTTCACAGGTGGTGGTGGCGTGTGAGTGTGTGTGTTTATGTGTGTGGAGTGGGTGGGTGTGTGCACATTGTGCGGGATGCTCATCTCATGTCTCATGGGCTAAGGTGGGTAAGGTACTGTACCTAGTGTGGTGTTGCGTAGCACCACGCGACAGACAGGACATGGTTTAAGTATCGGTTGTTGGTTATTGGTTGGTCGGAACAAGCCTTGCCATGGCATGCGCCGTCCATCCATCCATCCACGTCATGTCATTCATACCAATTCCATCCATTCCTTGCCAAGAATGCTTGTGTTGCCGCGCCCGCGGCATGCAAGGTCCTCGGCACGGAAGTTTAGTTGCCTGGGAGTACCGTACCTACCGTACGGATCCGTACCTAGCTAGCCGTGGGACGGGGCAGCGGGCTGCGTGGTAGGTTGCACGCACACTTGCACACACGCACACTTGCTCTGATGCGTGCGTGTATGCATGCATGCAAGTGGCCGGAGTCGGCTGCTGGTCGGGTGGTGGTGGGGTGGGACGCATGCGGGTGGTTTGGTTTGGTTTGGTATGGTAGGTTTGGTTGTCTACCTAAGTGTGCGTGTGTGTGGGTTGGGTTGCGGTTGTTGGCGTCACTGCGCCGGTGTACTCTACGTGCTGCAGGGGTGGGCGAGCAACGTCACGTCACTTGTACGCGGGCGGGCGGGTGGGTGGTACGGAGGTTCTTGTTGTTGTTTGTTTGTTGTGGTTTGCTGATTGATTGTTTGGGCAGGTAAGTTAGGGGGTTGTTGTTGCTGTCCATTTAGTGTTGGTTTGGTGCTGATGGTAGTAGGCAGGGTCATACCTACAACGGGCATTTATCACGACGACGACAGCTACGACTACGACTGCGCGGGACGGGCGGCGTGCGTGCTGCTGGCTACGTGTATATGCTGCCTACCTACCTTATACTACCTACACGCTGCTGGCGGGGTAAGGAGTGGAGAGGCTGTGAGTTGAGTTGAGTTGCGAAAGAAGAGAGGAGAAAAAGAAGAAAAAAAAGAAAAAAAGGCAGACGCAAAAACGCCGGTAAGCAAGCACCCACCCACCCACTCCGTCGGTCGTGTTATGCTGTGTTGTGTCGTGTAGTGTTGTTGTGTTAAGCCAGGTCAAGCAAGCAGCGCCGCCTCACATTCCCGCTCCACGCAATCTCGCGAACCCAGCTGCTGTTATTGTTGTTGTTATCATCATCATCATCACTGCCATTACATCAGAGTGGTGTGTTGCGGGCGCGGGAGCAGGTAATCAGACCTAGGAATGAAGCAGCGGCAGATAGGTAATGTACCTAGGATAGGCTCGAGGGTCGAGAGCGATCGAGGCGTGCCTGCCTGTCTGGTTGGTCTGGCCGTTCGCGGAGCCCTACGTACATAACTACCTGCGTACATACGCGCGCGTACGGTGGGGAAATTTTTGGGGGCTCTCTTTTTGCGATTTTGCGCTCGACTGCCTCTCTATCTCTCTCTCCCTCTCTCTCTCTCTCTCTCTCTTGCTCTCTCTCTCTCTCTCTTGCTCTCTCTCTCTCTCTTGCTCTCTCTCTCTCTCTTGCTCTCTCTCTCTCTCTCTTACTCTCTCTTGCTCTCGCGCTCGTTTTGTCCTGGCCTGTTCTGTCCGGGTTTGCTCTGTTCTGCTCTGCTCGGAGCTGATCTTTGCTCGTTTGAGGACTTTGCTTGTCGTACTGTCTGTCGTACTCGTCCAAGTCGACTATCTTTTCTCTATCTTTCTCTATCTCTATCACTCTCTCCCTTCTCGACCACCCATCCAACACGCAGCCAGCCATGGCGGCCCTCCCCCTCCTCGTCCCGGCCTGGCTCAACAACCCCCTCCCCCTCATCCTCCTCATCCTCCTCTTCCTCCTAAACACACTCACGTCCGCCGCGCCCTCTTCCTCTTCCTTCCCACCAGCATCCTCCTCCTCAACAACAACAAAAGGCGCCTACACGATCCACGGCGCCGTCATCTTCACCCGCACCGGCGAGCGCACTCCGCGTCTAGGCAGCAGCAGCAACGACGACGACAACAACGCCGCCGCGCCGGCCCTCACGCCCCTCGGCGCGGCGCAGGCATTTGCGCAGGGCGCGCTGCTGCGGGCGCGCTACTTCCCCGCGTCCTCATCCTCATCCATCGACGATGGTAGCAGCACCACGGCAGCCACCTCGCGCATCGCAAACGTCTCGGCCACGGTGCTGCGCAGCGAGCAGCTGCTCGTGCTGGCGGCCGACGACGGGTACAGCGGCGCGACGGCGCTGGCGTTCCTGCAGGGCTTGTATCCGCCGGTGGGGGCCCAGGCCGACGGCGACGAGAGGGCGGGTGGGGCCGCGCCTTTGGATGGGTACCAGTACGCGCGGGTGCGCACGGCGTCGCCCTCGGACCCCGGCAGCGTGTGGGTGGCGGGGGCGAGCGGGTGCGCGGCGTACGAGCGGGAGGCGCGGGCGTGGGCGGCGGGTGTTGGCGCCGAGGGGGACGCAGACGCAGACGAGCTGTATCAGGCCGTGGGGAGGGCGTTGCTCGAGGGCGTGCTGCCCCGCAGCATGTGGCGGCGCGCGGACGCGTATGCCGTCTTCGACGCCGTGGCGTATGCGGCGGGGCATGATGCGCAGGCGCGGGCGATGCTGGGGGCGGGAGGGAAGCTGGAGGGGGCGTTGGAAAGGCTGCGCTGGTTTGCGGACCGGTGGGTTTTGTCCCACGTCTCTCTCTCTCTCTCTCTTACTGACATTTCCCTACCTAGACAGCAACAAGCGCTCAACTCGGACCCCGACACCACTACAGCCCGCACCATTGCCGGCCGCGCCCTCGCAACCAAAATCCTCGACCTCCTATCCGCCAACGTCGCCACTCGCGGCACGCACAACAAGCTCTCCCTGCTATTCGGGGACCTCGAGCCACTGGTCGCCCTGTTCAACCTCGTCGGCCTAACCAGCAACAGCAACAACGGCATCCCCGACTGGGCCAGCACCGCCGTCTTCGAGCTCCTCAGCTACTCCTCTTCGTTTTCATCTTCCTTCCCCGCCTCCCCCACCGACCTCCGCGTCCGCTTCTCCTTCCGCAACGGCACTACCACCACTACCACTACGCTGACCCCCCTCCCGCTCTTCGGTCACGGCCCCTCCGCCGGCACCGACACGCCCTGGCCCGCCTTTGCAGCCGCGCTGCGCGCCTTCGCCCTCCCCGACGGCGTCGCCAGCTGGTGCGACGTGTGCAACGCCAATGCCAACACTTCTTCCCCCCTCTTCTGCGCCGCCTTCTCATCCCCCGCCACTGCCTTGCCACCACCAACCACACCGCCAGTCTCTCAAGCGCAAGCGCATACGCAAACACAACCCCACCCCCTCTCCCCCCGCACAGCCGGCGCCATCGGCGCTGCCGCCTCCCTCGCGGCCCTCGTCCTCGTAGGCGCGGCCGCGGCGGCCTGCGCGGGCGTGCGGGTGCACCGCCGGCATCGGCACCATAACCACGACTGCGGCTGCGATGGGGCGTCTGCGTCTGCGTCTGCGTCTTCATCACCGTCAACCCCGGCGGTGGCGGCGGCAACAGGCCTTTTCGCGCGCGCAGGGTGCTGCTTTTGCGCGAGACCGAAGGCCGGCAGGGCAGGAAGTGGCTTCCAAGCCGCCACCAAGCGCGCCAGCGACATGGACATGGACGTCGACGTCGCTGCCGGTGCTGGTGTAGCGGGAAGGGAGGGCCGGGCCGGGAGCTGGGAGATGGAGGCGCAAGTAAAAGAGCGAGGACGGGGGAGGGGGAGGGGGAGGCGTCAAGAGGGAGAGGGAGAGGGAGAGGGAGAGGGAGAGGGGGCTGCCATGACGCCCACGGCTGGCGCGCGTGTCAACGTGAGCGTGCCTGCACCCACCACCACCACCACCACCACCACCACCAGCACCGCCGCCGCCGCCGCCGCCGCCGACGCTAGCGAGCGAGCCTGGCCGCTCAAAGAAGGCCACGCCGCCGTTGGCGCCAACAACGACAACACCACCACCAACAACAACAACAGCAGCAGCAGCAATGACGACGACGACGACGACGACGACGCCGAGCAAGAGGCCGAGGCGTGCGCGTATGCGAGGCCTGTCGTTCCGCGCGAGGGGGTTTGAGTTGGTTTGTGTGTGTGTGTGTGTGTGTGTGTGTAATGCGATGGGGATTTCACTCACTTGGCGTAATTACATTGGGCGCTGCTGGGAGTTGGGAGTTGGTTGGTTGATTGGGCGGAGGGTGTAATGCGTGCGTGCGGTAGGACTGGACTAGGACTGGGCATGGTTATTCTCTTTGTTTTCTCTGTTGTTGTTTCTGTTTCTGTTTCCATTTCCATTTCTACTGCCCACAGTGGCCACGTGGGTACCTACATCTTCTCCTTGTACGTGTAGTATCTGTGCAGTTTGGCCCTCTCTTCTTCTTCTTCCGGGTAGTTTGTACATGGGATGGCTGTGCTGCTGTAGCCGCCGCAGCGGGGATATAATCTCTTTAATTCCTATCTGACTACTGTCTACTACTGTCTACTACTGCCACCTACCTATGCGAATGACAGTGTAGAACTATAAACGTCGACAGTGGCGTTTCTTCCTCTACATGCCAGTGCCATTCCGTTCCCCTCCCTTAGCTCGCATGCCGACTTCCAAGTCGCCGTCGGCAGAGGTTCAGCGGTACTCGTCATCGTCATCGTCGTCGTCGTCGTCGTTGTTGTTATAGGAGGTCCAAGGCAGTCATGATTATTTTTGCGTTTGAATTCACGGTAGACAACCCATACCAAGACGGCGATGAGCCCAGCCCCCATTAATGCGCCGATAATAACGGCAATTGGGTGATTGTCCCAAAATCTTCGCCATGCGCGGCGAGAGAATCCGGCTATGCCATTGCCCGCTGCTCTCGCTGTTCTGCCGATGGCTCTGAAGACGGGTACGAGCCTATACCCCCCACTTTCGAGCGAGTAATCACGCCATGCCCATGATCTCTCGTTCCCTGTTACCCCGATCTCGAGCGGAGAAATTCTACGGGCTGGTGGATTGATTTCGCCCTCCGGTCGTGTCCTGGAATGACGCCGTCCCCTGGAAGGAGACCGTCCTGCTTCGAGGTCTTCGTCCCTTGCCTCAGAAACAACATCCGCCCCATCGCCAGCACCTCCTCTCAGCCTCAAAATGAGAGGTTCAGCGTCAGTCGTTATTAGTCGAGGTCCAGCGTCGACGTCATGGTTGAGCGGCAGGTATGGTCTGAATATGGAATATATACTATAACCAAGCAAAAGGAGGAAGTTGAATAAGGCAAGGAACACTATAGTGAAAGCAAAGGGATCGGTGCGACAGTGTCTGGATATGCGGCGAAAGAATCTGGTTATGGCCCATGAGGGCGGTGGCGGATTGCTTTCGTCCGATTCTGTCTCCGAAGGACTCGATAATATTCCCAACCTAGCCTGCAACCTAGGCAATATTTCCAATACTCTCCACCTAGCTGGCGTTATTGTCTCGTTGCTGCTACTCCTCTCTAATTCGGAGTCATCTTCTTCCGTTACCTCAGGAATAACGTCCAATCCCGCATTGCTAGCACCTCCTCTCAGCACTGCACCGCCTCTTTCACTGTCCTTCTCTTCCACTGAATCTTTTTCCGCATCGAGTAATACTCTCTGATCCTCGCTACGAATTGGAAAAACGTAAATCGTGGCTGGCGTGTAGGGCGGCTCTGACCTCGGCGATGGCGGTGGTGATGAGGCCGGTGTGAAAGGTGCGTATTGCATCGGAAGGGTGTTCAGCACATCAAAGGATGCTCGCGAGAGTCGTGACTGCGTCGATGATTGACTCTCTACTTGTTGGGGTTGTGGCTGTGATTCAGAGGCATAGTTCGGCTGAGACTGTAGCTGCTGCTGCTCTGTCTGGGTGGACTGTTCTTGCTGTCGACCGTCCAGTGATGAGACCGTGGCTGGTGGACCGTATTGGAACTTCACATGTTTGCCTTTTCGGCGCGTTCGACGAGTTTTAGGCCTGTTGTCGCCGGGTGAACTGTCGGATGAGGTGCTGTATGGACTACCAGACGGGGCGCTGGGCGGTGATCCGGATGGAGAATCAGTTAAAAGATTGGAAGGGGTTAGAGGCCGAGCGAGCGGTTGGTTTCCTTTCCTGGTGGTGTCTGCCAGATTGGCGTTGTTGTCATCTGAGACATTGAGTGCAGACATGGTCTGTGTAGTGATTGTGCCTGGTGATGTGTGATAGCAAGCGGATTGACGATAGTCTGGATGGATGCTGCTAGCTTTCAATGTTGGATATCCGGGATGTAAAAGATGTGTTAAGGAGAGAGTGCTGGGAGTGGAATTGACTTTTGTATCGCTGGCCGCCTCGAAAGGCCCAGCCCATTTCGGAAGGGGCACTTCGTCTTGTACTTTTCCAGGAAGTAATGGTTTCCTCCTCACCCCTTCCCTTCTAGTTGCATTGCAAACTTTGGTGATGGTTAACGACTTCCATTAAGGAGAGCATTGACCAAAAGCTTTTCTCAGTTACTAGGCAGCGGCCACAAGGAATAGTCATATAAGACCCTGGATGAGGTCCTCTTCTCGACGAATGACCTCTCATCTTGTTAGAAAGCACGAGCGCTGTACTGCTGAAGAAACCGGGGAAGGGGGTCTACACTCTGGCGCTAAGTAACCCCCAAGAGGCAACTGAGCTCTACCCGTAACCGCATCCAGGCAACCTTGCGACCTCCCATCGTCACAAAGGCCCACCCGTTCGTCAAAACCCTCGCTAAACTCCACTTATGTACAAGCTATAATCCAAATTAGCTATCCACGTATACTTCCTCGCCATCAGCCGGATCCCCAGAATGTCTAATCACGTATGAGTAAGTATCCAGGTCTCCACTTAGCTCAACTCCACTTACGTACAAAAGCAGATAGCTGCACATACACGGTGCAGCCAAGCGCATCATTAATGCTTATATACATAAGTGTGCAGCTCCACCACCCCACCAACAAACAACCAAACAACCAAACAACTCCCTCATCCATCCAGCCCCCCACCCCACCCTCACGAATGAATAACCTCAATCTTATAATCGCCAAGGGTCGGACTACTGGCACTAAACGTGCCGCCAGCCCTCCCGTCGTTCAAACAAGCCTGCTGGACATCGTTGGCCGCAGCCGCAACATCCGCACACGAAAGGAAGAACACCGAGTTGCCACAGAGCGCGACGGCAGCCGCGTCGTGCTTCGCCAACGTCGTGCACTTGCTGCCGATGATGTTGCCGTGCTTGCAGTCCCCGCCGCGCCCGTACAGCGCGTTGATCACGCCCGTCACGGCCCCCGTGTCGGGGCTGCCGGGAGACGTTTGGCAGGACACGCCGTTGGCTGCGAGACTGCTTGGCACGAGGCTCGCTGCTGCGAGGAGGAGCGCCATCGACACGGATTTGGTGGTGCTGAACATCTGACGTTGTTATTAACGCTCGTATGGCACTTGGCTCATGTTGTGTTCATGCCCACCTTGCTCGATATCTTGGTTTTGGTGCGGTGCTTGAGTATTGGTGTGAAAATATGAAGATGCTGTGCCTGTGATTGCACGGAACGGTCCCAGGTGCTTTATATATACGCGTCTCCCAATGCTCTTTCTTATAGCTCAGTAAGCGGAGAGGAATCGCGCGCTGGAAAAATACACCTGGCTTTGTTAATGCTTACCTGCATATACGAAGGAAAGGTACCCGCTGCTCCACAGTAGCGTCGTTGACGTGAGCCCTGCGCTAGATGCTTGGCTGCTAGGAGTGGTGATAATAGCGAGTTACTGTAAGATTCGATCGATCAGCTTTGGTAGTCTGGAGGAAGGGTCGGCAGTAGTTGCCTTAACTAGGATAGACTGGACCTACCCTTTTGACGGCACTCAGCAGCCTAACAACAAGCACGCCGCGACGCCCCGCCATTTATACTACTCGAAGCATAGACAGATATGGAGGAGCATGGGAGCTTGTTTGCTTGTAATTGTGTATAAGAAGCTGAGAGGTTGCAGTGTCGAAACATGGATAGGCATATGGGTAAGTGGAAGAGGGAGGGAGATAAGAAAGAGAGGAAAACAAGTAACGAGACGCAAGAAAGAGACTTTAGAGAAGAGGCCAGAGAGGAAAAATGGGAGAATGACAAAGAAAAGGACGTAGAACAATTAACTTTTTGTCATTTTGAGTCGTGAGACATCATGAAAGCCTGTCCGTCCGTCAGACTCGTCTACCTGGAAAAACCCATACCATGCCATACCAACCATACCATACCGAGCCGGGTCGAGCAACGGAGCAAATCAGCCCTCCGCATCACCATCAGCAAGACGGTGCTCCCACCATCAAGACCATGCCCCCCTACAACAACCCAGCCAACACATCAGCAGGCTGCAGACCCCACGTCCACGCCGCCGCCGCCATCGACCCCCCGCTCACCAAAGCCGCCATGACGATATTAACGCCATTGTTGCTCAGCACGTCCCACCCGACAACGACGCGCCTGCTCTCGCCATCATCCGGGCCAGGCAGCACGCTGCCCGCCTTCTCCGCAGCGCGGTGACGCGCGCCATCCGCCTCAGTGCGAGGGGCCGCGACGCCGGACGACTGGGCGACGGGATCGTCCCCTTCCTTGGCATCGCCGGTCAACGCCTCGCGCACGACAGCCCTCTGCTTCAAGTGGGCAGAGCCCGCGCTGTGGACCTTGACCTTGCGGCCGCCATCGCCCTCGACGACCTTGCCGGTGCGCGTGTCGACGACGCTGGCCTGCAGCACGGCGCCGAGCAGGCTGTCGATGACGGTGCCGCACAGCCCCGCAAACGTCATCAACATCGTGAAGCCGAAGCGCGCCTTGGGGTCCCAGGCCGGCGAGCAGAAGGGCAACAGCAGCGTCGCCGTCCCCGCCAGCAACAGCGAGCCCATCAGCCCCGTCGCGAAGCCGATGTCGCTGACACCGCCGTTGGTGCCGCGCGGGACGGTGCGCCACGGCGCGGTGATGAGGCGCGGAGGCGTGCGCGAGAGGATGCCGAGCTCGCTGGAGAAGGTGTCGGCTGCGACGGCGGCGTAGTTGCTGCGTGAGGAGTGTTAGCTGGGTTTCTTTTTTGTTTTGTTCCAGTAGGTGATTGCTCACGCTACAATGCCCACGATCAGCACGTCGCTGCCGCGCGGCCAGCACTGCGCCGCCGTGACCGGGTCGGGCTCGCGCGACAGCTGCCAGGCGTGCAGCAGTATCAAGACGGAAGCGACAGCCGAGTTCGCGAGGACCTGGATATGGGTGCGAGGGCCCTCGCCGCCCGGCGAGCCGGAGGAGGAGTGCGTGAGGCGGGCCTTGACGTCGTGGTTGACCTGGTTGGAGTTGGTGTCAGCCTAGCTCACTCTTCCACCCTCTTTCTTTTTCCCACGTCGCAGCGGACAAACCCCCACAGACTGCGGGCGCAAAAAGCAGAAACGAACCTTGGTGACGCCGGTGCCGGCGAGGAAGAAGACGCACAGCAGCGCGAATGGCGCGTTCCATGGGTGCACGGCGTGGGCGATGGCTGTCAGCAGCGCGGCCACGATGCCGGCGGGCGTCAACGACTTCTTAGACCATGCGCGGAAGACCAGCGCGGCAATCGCGGGGACGGCGATTATAGGCTTCATCCTTTAGTGTGAAAGAAGGGGGAGAAGTGAGTTGTCGGAGTTGTCGCGGTGGTTAGCTGTCAGGCGGCTGGGCTGAGAGCTAGCTTCCGCAGAAGCACCGTTGTTGTTGACATTGCATTGCGGCGCGGACTTTGCGGCGTTTACCTTTCTGGTGCTCTACTTGGAATTTTAGCAGTCTCTTTGATTGATATTTGTCTCTCCCTTCACGATGTCTTTCTCAAGCTTCAAGAATACAGCACGAACCCCAATTCCCAAACGCCATCGCTATGAATCCACCCAAACCCACACCCACTCTACGCGGACAGCCATCGCAGCACTCCCCCACCCATGCCACTACCCCAACTCCCCCAAATACTTCACCACCTCCTCCCGTTCATAAAACATTCTCTGCAAGCCCTCCCGCCTTCTCCTCGCCTCCTCCTCCTTCTCCCTGACCTCCTTCGCCCCCAACTTCTGCACCTTCTTCGGCGCCGCATTCTTTACAGGCAGCCTCGCCCCCAAACCCACCGTGTCTTTCTTCTCGCGCACCTTAATCGGATGCAGAATCCCTTCGCCCTCCTTGCCCAGCCCCCGCCGCGCATCCGGGTCGTAGCCGTGCGCGCGCAGGAACGCCAACCCCTTGCGGTCGCGCGCAATCGCCGACGGCGGGTGCGAGTGCGTTAGGCTGACTTGGTGCGCCAGCGTCGCCGAGTGCCCAGGTCTGAGCGGCAAGTTGCACGTCGCGCAAAGCTCCTCTGTCGGCGCTGGTGGCGCAGACGCTGCGCGCTCGGGCGCTTTTCCTGCTTCTGCTCCTGCTTCCTCCTCTCGTGCCTGCGGTTGTGCGGCGGAGCCAGATGCAGAACCAGAACCATTCGCAGAACCAGAACCAGCCGCATCAGCACCCCCTCCCCTCCCCTCAAGAATAGCAGCATACAAGTCCGCAACGTCACCACCACTGCGCAGCCGCTTCGCCGGCGCCGGCGCCGCCGCCTCCTCGGGCACAAACAGCACGCGCTTGCGGCGGATGCCCGCGCCGAAGACGCGCTGGTCGCGCAGCGGCACCGTGTAGTATGCGTCGTCGTCGCTGGCGCTCGTGGGCATGGTGGTGGCGGGGCGCGCGCGCGCGTGCGGGTTTCGGTGGGGGTTGGTTTTCGTCGGGTTCGTTCGTGGGGTATGTTTAAGAATCGGCGTGCGTTTGGAGTGAGGGCGGATGCGGTGCACGATGTGGGCGTGTGTGGTTTACTGGTGGAAGGGTGCGGCGTTCGGGAGCGGTGATGCTGGCCGCCCGCTGGGAATCCGCCGAGGGGCTAACTTATTGGGGTAATTAGCTGGGCGGTGCTTCGCTGGTTGTTCCGACCTTTCGTGGCGTGTTGATCCAGTGTCGTGGAGTGAGGACTGGTATGGCAAGTGCATAAGCTACTGTGAAGGGGTTTAGGAAGGGTCGGCCGATGTATGAGGACGTCCAGGTAAAAGGGACCTAAATATGGGCTGCCTAGTGAACAGGCAAACAACACACAGTACATCGTCTATCACAGAGATGCAATATCTCACATGCGCACTCACTCACATGCATGCTCCCCACTTTCTCACCTGCGCACTGAACGGAAACACACCACTAAAACAGCTCCTCTTCGCTAACATTATCTCCACGTCTCCTCGCCAGCCAAATACGCCCGCTCTCATACACGCCCAGGTACAGCCCGCTACCAACGAGCGTCCAGACGGCGCGAAGAGCCCCGCCACGCCAAAGCCCACGCATACCCTCTTGCGCCAGGATCTCGCGCACAATGGCCGCGGAAGAGAGGCGTCCGCGCGCCGCCTGTTTGACCATGCCCCCCGCTGCCGTCATTGCGTCCTTCGACGCCTTGACCGGCTTGCCAAACGCATCGACAAGCTCACCGGTATGGGGCTTCGCGCCACTGCTGTTGCTACTGGGCTTGCCCTCGCCGGCCGCCGCCAGCATCACGCGCGTCTTGATCACGTCAATGGGCGTGGTAACAATGGCGGCGATGCTGCCGGCTGAGCCGGCCGACACGGCGGTGATAATGCCGCTCTCCGCGAGGGAGCCAGTGCGGCGGCCGGTGCGGTCGCGCCACGCCTTGAGGCTCTCCTTCATGCGCTCAAACATGGGGAACTGCAGTGCAGTGAAGGGCAGGTTGCGTATGGCGAGGGCCGAGTAGCCGCGCCATAGGGCGAGCGGGTTCGACCGGAACTTGCGCAGCGTCTCGACCGTTGCGTTGCTGTGCGTGCCCGCGGCCGACGTATCGACCATCTGCGCGTTCTGCTTAATGACCTCGGCGGGTGTGAGGATTGCACACGAAACGAGTTCACCGACGCTGGAGGCCAGCGAGTGGATCACTGGCTGCGGCAGTAGGTGGCGCTGCGAGTGCGCGAGCATGGGGTTGTGCTCCGTGAGGAGCGATTTCACGCCCTCGTACGTCGTAAAGAAGGCTCCTGCTGAAAAAAGACGGCCGGGTCAGACGGAATGGCGAGCAGGAAGGGCGGCGACGGCGGTAGAGGCGTGCTCGCGTAGGGGGCCGTGGGTGCGGGGGCGGGGTTTACAGGAAGGCAGAGTGGCTATGATGACGCTGCCGACGCCCTGGTACAGGCCGCGGAACATAGCCGCGCGGTTGATGGTGTTGGTCGAGGCATTGACGAACAGGCGGTTGTAGTCGGGCGACTGCAAGCGCGTCTTGAGCGTGTCGAGGGGGTATACGAGCAAGTCGACAGAAAAGGCAGCGAAGGCGCCGGCCTGGGAGGAACGGTGCGGTTAGCAGTGGAGTGGAGCACTGGTGGTCGGGAGAGGAACGAGGAGTCGGGCGCAGGGTAGTGGAAGGCGCGGCTCACTAGCAGAATGTCCGAAGTGGTGTTGTTCTGGGACATTGAGGGCGGCAGGTGTCAAGAGGACTGGCAACTTCCCCGAAAAGTGATGATGTCGACACGGTAAATAAATTATCGAAGATGATCTGATAAAGCGCCGAGCCGGCACTGTCGGCGAAAATCCAAGGCAACCTCCGACGGTAGGGCTGCGCACGTGATGCACGTGACTCTGATGGTGCTGGAATTACATACCTACGTCATGCGTGCTGCTCACCGGAACCTCAAATAGGTGGACATCACTCTGATGATGGATGACGGGAGAGAGGCGCAGTAAATACTAGGTAAAAAATAGGCGCCTGACGGAGAGCCGAACCACGGCTCGTTGCGGCCCCAGCCGCCGCCGCCGTCCTCGCCCGAGACCCTGTTGTTGTCGCATTGCGTCACGGTACATCTTGCCCAGCCAACACCTTTGGCCCTCGCCCTTCTCCCCCACCACTCTCACGCCAACTGAGTTGCTCGGGCGCTTGACCGGCCTGCTAGTGTCTCACTGCCCGACTTCCTCGCGCAATATATACCCTTTCAGCCCGCCGCTCGCGCCTGCCTGTTTCCTGCCACTGCAACCCCGCCTTCTTTTGGCCCAACCTTGTCGCTCCCCTTGCACCACCCTCGTCTTCATCACACATTCCACCCTGGTAAGCCCCCTAACTGTCCGCCACCCGAGTCTTGCTCACTTTTCTCCTTCAGACACCTATTCTTCCTATCCGGCAACGCACACGCCTTAGTGTCCCCCAGCCACCTCTGGACCGCGTGCAAGCCTGAAAAAATGTCCGACTACGACTACGACGTGCCGCGCCGCTCGCGCCGCACCAGGGCGCCAGAGTACGTTGAAGAAACCACATACGTCCAGCGCGGATCTGCTCCTCAACGTGATCTCGTCTACCGCCCACGCGAAGAGAGCATCGAGGACATCCCGCGGGACTTTCCTCCGCCAGGCGCTGAGTACCGCAGAACCCGAGTACGCGAGAACTACGACCCACCTCGTCGTGCCCGCTCCGTCGGCCGCCGTGACTATGACGACTATTCCGAGTACAGCTACGCGCCCCGCGGCAGACAATACCGCGACGACTCCTACTACTCGGACGACTATGGCAAGCCGCCTCGTCGCGAGCGCCGCAAGTCCAAGGTTGGCGAGTTCATCGAAGACGCCGGCCTGGGCGGCATCGTAGGCGCCGTGCTCGGCAAATCACGGAGCAAGAGCAGAGACCGCGGCCGCGACAAATATGATGACCGATACGACGACAGGTCCGACCGCTATGATCGCCGCGATTCCTACTATGACTCACGGAGCCGAAGCCGAAGCCGCCACGGCAGGTCCGAACGCAAGTGGCAGCAAGCAGCCCAGGCCGCCCTCGTCGCCGGTGCTGTCGAGGCCTTCCGTAGCCGCAAAGACCCCGGTCCATGGACGGGCGAAAAGGGCACTCGCATCGCGACCGCAGCTCTTGGTGCCGCTGGTATCGATGGACTTGTCGACCGCAACCCGGAAAAGAAGAGCAAGCGCCACACGGCCGAAGCCGTCATCGGTGGTCTCGTCGCCAACCGACTCGCGAACGGTCCAAGAGACCGCAGCGGCTCTCGGGGCCGTTCTCGCTCGCGCTCTCGTTCACGTGCCCGCTCGCTCTTCGGCCGCAGTCGTTCCCGTGGCCGCTCCTCAAGCCGCGGCGGCGGAGGCGGCGGAGACCTTAGCTCCCTGAAGAACCTCGCTGGTGCAGGTGCCGTCGCCGCTGCCGGCAAAGCCCTCTACGAACGCGTGCGATCCAAATCCCGTCGTCGCCGATCTCCTAGCAGCTCGAGCGCCGACAGCTTCGTTCCGTCACGCGGACGTCGATACGGAGGGGGTCGCTCACGGGGCGCCCCTTCGGATGGTGGATACTCAGCAGCAGGCCCAGGCGTAGCCGCAGGTGCGGGGGCGGCCCGACGTGGCAGCAGCGTGTCGTCGGAGTCGACGACGGACATGGAGAACCAGCGGCGGAAGATGCGAGGTAAGGAACTCCTCACTGCCGGACTAGCCACAGTGGCGACGATCCACGCAGCGCACGGTGTGTACAGCTCGATGGTGGCGAGTGAGAATCGGCGCCAACTGGTGTCGGAAGGGTCCATGTCGCCAGAAGAGGCGCGCAAGCGCAAGAGCAAGAACATGCTGCAAGACGCGGCGGCGGTGGGCATCGCGGCGCTGGGGATCAAGAGCGCGTTCAGCGAGTGGAAGGAGATGAACGAGCAGCGGCACACGGTGCACGAGCTGGAGACGCGGCGGCGCAAGAAGCGCAAGGAGCGCGAGCGCCGTGCCCGCGAGCAGCCTGGTCGCGGCTTGCCCCCTGTCGCTGCTGCTGTGCCTGTGGCTTATCCGCCGTATGGTGGTGCTTCTACCTACGCCGATGCTAATCCCTACTCGGCAGGCAACTTGCCGCCTCCGCCCATGGGCGCGCCCTCGGGACGGTATGTCTAGTACGTCGAGCGAACGAGCTGAGGAGACGAGCGGACGAGCGGATGCGCTGCCCATGGCGGCGTGCCGTGCCGTGAAGTTGGTTGGCTTGAAGGGGTTGATGAGCGAGTGAGTGAGTGGCGGACGGCGATGGCGATGGCGGAAGGAAGGAAAGGGGGCGGCACGGCAAGGAGTACCAGCCAGGACTTCTTCCATGGCTGATTGATTGACTGATTGCTTCGGCTTTTCTTTGCTTTGCTTTTCTTTGCGTTGGCTTTACATTGACTTCCATCATGAACTGAAACGAACGGACGAACGGACGAACGACGGCATGACTTGATGACATGAAGAAGCGGGCTCACGAGCACGCGCGTTTTACAACGGGGTACGGGACACATACATGCTAGCGGTGTGGAGCGACTCTTCTTCTCTTTTCTTTTCTTTTTCTTCTTTTCTGCTGCTGGTTTTGGTAGGGGGCGGTTTCTTTTTCTTTCTATTTTCGGGCCTTGCGTCCTTATGAAGACTGCTGTTTCTTCTCTTTTTCTTTTCTTTTTCTTCTTTCTTTACTTGGCTTGGCTTGGCTTGGCTTTACTTAATTTACTCTCTTGCGCACTTAGTTACCCTATTAGTCGATTGGTTGGTTGGTTGGTCGGTCACTAAGTCAGTCAGTCTCACTCTTGCTTTGCTGGTGCGTGGTGTGCTTGCTTGTTTGTTTGTTTGCGCGCGCGCGTGAGCGTGTGTGTGGTTGTGGTTGTGGGTGTGAGTGGGGGTGGGTGGTTGTGGTGCCTGCTGATATGGCCTGGAGTGGGTTAGGGCAGGAGATGGGTGCGGTTTCGGCTCACTTCGGTTCAGTTCTGTTGGAGGCGCTGGTGCTTGAAGAGGCATGGTGGGCAGACTGTGGGATGAATACGGTATACCAGACGGGCAGATGGACAGACGGATGGATGGATTAGATTGTGTGGGGCTATATTTTTATTTTATTTTATCGTTTTATCTGGTTGGTGGTGCTTTTTGGAGAGAAGTGTTTGCTTTGGCATAACGAGATGCTACCAGACTGAATAATAGCCCTCCCTCTCCGCCGTCTTCTGATAATAATCAGCTTTGAAAAGTGAAAGTGCAAAGGGCGGTAGGTGGATACCATTTAGCGGCTCGCAAGCCGGTCTTTTTTGTTGTTGCTTTTTTCTGTGTTCTTCACACTTGAGCCTCTTTGATCAAGGTCCTTGCCAGTGTTCGTACATCTCATCTATAGAAGCTTCTCAGGTAAGAATCACTAGGTATATGTACATACGTGCGTGTGTCAACAAGTATGTAGTAGGTAAGAGAGTATTAAAGGTACAGCGCCGTGATGCGGTCGGAGCCGGCATGTCCGTTACAGTGGGATGTCGTTTTGCGTGTTCCTCAAATATAACGGAACATATTGTTGCGCACACTTCTCTTCATTGAGGCAGGTTGGCCGTCCTCATATTCCACTCCGGATTCCCCTCCGTCGCCGGAAAGGCCAGCCATCTTCATCTTCAGCTCTTCATCGAGCTCGGCTTGAGTCTTTTTCTTTTGCTGAGGCTGGGTGGCCTTTGATTCCTGTCGAACAGTTAGACATATCTTCTTAAATCTCGGGCTCGTACCCAACTACCTCTTTCTTTTTGGTGGCGTCCTGCTCCGTACTTGACCTCGTGTCGGAGGAGGCAAATCGTGACGGAACGGCGATCCTTGTGGCCGCCGTCCGAGGGAATAGTCTTGTCGTCGAAGGCTTGAGCAACTTTGTTATCGCCATTTTGTATGAAGTGATTTGAAAGGTGCAGGAGACATGTTTGACGTGCGCGCAAAGCACATGTCATGATGCCCGTTACGTCAATGTCAAGCAAAATTTAGCTATTCCCAAAAAAGACTAGCGCGCCAAGACGGCGGTCCGCCCTCAGCTCGAGATTCAGAGTTCGATGCAAGCACGGCAAGTCGGCCTCGAACAATTCCGCGACATCACCTCCAACCGATCGCCGCCGCGCGAATCAACGCGTCAAAATGCCCGTCGTCAAAGGAGGAGTCTGGACGAACATCGAGGACGAAATCGTCAAGGTCGCCGTCTCCAAATATGGCCTGAACCAGTGGGCGCGCGTCTCCTCGCTCCTCGCTCGCAAGACCCCGAAGCAGTGCAAGGCAAGATGGTCGGAATGGCTGGATCCGAGCATCCGCAAGGTGGAGTGGTCGAAGGAGGAAGATGAGAAGCTCCTGCATCTGGCGAAGCTGATGCCCACGCAATGGAGGTATGTCTGGGTCGCTGCTGAAGCAAGGGTAACAACAGACACTAACCATTGTCTAGAACTATTGCGCCAATCGTAGGACGTACGGCTACGCAGTGTCTCGAGCGCTATCAAAAACTCCTCGACGAAGCGGAGGCAAAGGAGAACGATGAGCTTGGTTTGGGAGGACCAGAAGGCGGCGAGACGGCGGCGCCGAGCGCTGATGATGTCCGGAAGCTGAGGCCCGGCGAACTCGACCCAGACCCCGAATCGAAGCCCGCGCGCCCGGATACGGTCGACCTCGATGAGGACGAAAAGGAAATGCTCAGCGAGGCGCGGGCTCGTCTCGCCAATACCCAGGGAAAGAAGGCGAAGCGCAAGGCTCGCGAAAGGCAGCTCGAAGAATCGCGGCGATTGGCAGTGCTGCAGAAGCGTCGCGAGCTCAAGAATGCCGGTATCAACATCAAGGTCACTACGGTCAAGAAGGGCCAGATGGATTACAACGCGGATATCCCATTTGAGAAAGCGCCCGCTCCCGGTTTCTACGACACGGTAGATGAGGAGGTACAGAATGAAAGGCAAAGGGAGGCATTCGATCCCAGGAAACAACAGCTTGCAAACAAGCGGAAAGCGGATCAGCAGGAGGATGGCGAAGACAGGAAGAAAAGGAAGAACGATAAGGGTGGATCCGAGGCAGTCTCGGCGGCCGCAAAGAGAGCTGCGCAAATGCAAAAGATCCGCGAAGCTGAGCAGAGCAGCAAGAGGAGGACGCTTACGTTGCCTGCGCCTCAGGTCAGCGAAGCGGAGCTTGAAGACATTGTCAAGATGGGTATGATGGGCGAGAGGGCTAGCCAACTGGCTGGTAGCAGCGACAACGAGGCCACTAGGGGTCTCATTAGCAACTACACTGGAATCATTGGCAACACTCCTATCCGCACTCCGCGTGCACCCCAGGAAGAGGACCGTGTTGCAAACGAAATCCGCAACGCCCGCGCCCGAACAGATACCCAATCGGCTCTCCTTGGTGGGGAAAACACGCCTATGCACGAAGGAGAGACCACCGGATTTGGTGGCGCCGCACCTAGCAAGCAGCAGATTCAAACTCCGAACCCCATGGCCACGCCTTTCCGCCAGGGCGGCGGCGCGGGAGCTACGCCTGCACGGGGTCCTGGTGCGACTCCTTTGCGGACGCCGCGCGACAACTTCAACTTGAACCGTGAAAACGGTATGCAATTAGTTGGACAAACTCCCCGCGATATCAAAATGCGGGAATCCGCTATGCGCAGCGACATCAAAAGCAAATTCGTAGCTTTGCCAAAGCCAAAGGAAACTGAATGGGAATTGGAGTTGCCAGAGGAGCAGCAAGAAGCTATTAGGGCGGAAACCGGAACGGAGGATGCTGCTATTCGTGATGCCAGGAACAAGGCTATTCGCGAAGCAGCTGAACGCGTGGAGTTTGCCCGTCAAACGCAGGCCTTCCAGAAGGGCTTGCCGCGTCCATCTGTGGTTAATGTCAACGCCATGCTTGAAAAAGCATCGAGCGTTGCGGATCCCGCCGAAAGAAGCATTTTGGAAGAGATGACACTTCTCATGGTGAACGATGCGACTAAGTTTGGCAAGGCCAGAGTCAGTGGAACTTCGAAGCCACTTGAAAATTTTGGCGACGAAACGTTGCAACGCGCACGCATGGAGATCGCTTTGGAACTTTCCGCAGACGATGCAAGGAAGGACACCGAGGAGTTCAGCAGAGCTTGGGAGGAGCTTCATCAAACCTCAGTGTTACCTGGGCTTGCAGGCTATGGAGAGGATGAGATTGACGAGCACCAGTTGATGGCTGAAACATTTGATGTAAGTCTCAAACCCAGATGTGCCAGTAACACACAGCTACTAACACTGATTCTAGGCTGTTCAAAACAGAATCATGGCAACCGCTGAGCAAGGCAACAAGGTCGAAAAGAAGCTCGCCTTGCATCTTGGCGGCTATCAGCAGCGTGCCAAGACGTTGCGCCAAAAGATTGTCGATGCGCACGAGGCCTATGAGAAGACGGCCACTGAACTGGACTCTTTCCGCACGCTCCAAATTTCAGAGGAAGCCGCGATCCCAAGGCGTCTGGAGGCTCTCAGGGACGAGGTTACATTCGTTAGCCGGAGGGAACGCGAGGCGCAAGAGCTATACCGCGCTCGCAAGGCAGAGCTGGACCAGCTCGAGGAAGGCATTAATGGCTACCGCTAGGGTAGAACAAGTGTATGTTGCACGCTGGAAGCCACACCGAGTCTGACTGGAAGGGTATCTGTTTTCTGTCGTTTGATCGCACGGTCAACGGAGCTGCAAAATCACACTTAGCCGGGACGGCAGCCACTTGGATCTGATCGAGCCGTTTGTCGCTCTGGGCACACGACATGGTGGAGCACCCCAACCTGATCTCACGCTAGATCTTATAGAAGCAGTGCGACGCCAAGGGCTTAGGCTCTTCTGCCAAGTCCCGCAATGCGGAGAGGCAACAGATAGAGAGCACGGTAGCGTGGGCCTTGCCGTGTTTAAGTAGTGTCGTCAACAGTAGGTAGGCCCTTTTTCCGCAATGGCCAGTGCTCCTGAGAAACCATCAGCAAACAACGCCCGTGCCCTGTTGTTGTGTGGGGTTTGGAGGGGCAGCGGAGGTGACGTGAGCGGATAAGTAACCCAAATCCGGGGCCGCATCCTCGGAGACCCCGAGTCAAGGGTGCGGGTGCCGAGGCGCATTTCTTGGAGCTTCTAACTACACGCGGCACAATTTGAAGAAAAAAGAGGCGAGTCCCAGTTATCCGGAATTTTCGTAGTCAGCTCTCCGCGTGTCCTCGTTTCTTTTGTGACACCACGGCCTACTACCTACGTCTTGTCAGGTTTCTCCAACTTGCGCACCCTGCCGCTAGCCAGTCAGTTATCAGGTCCACAGCTGCTTATCGCCCGTGGAGCCTTACCTTGCCCACGCCCATACCTATTTATCCTCAACACTTCCCGCGCGCCTTTGCTTCCAGTCCTACTCGCTGGCCCATGGACTTTGTGATCGAATTTTTCTGTCTTCTGCTCAAGCAAATTCACTAGATTCGCAGGTGTTCTTCAACTGCCGGCTACTGTTCTGTTAAGAACATGTCTGCGACTGGCATTGACCTTGTCGGCGCCGCCCCGCCTGTCACCCATAGAGAGGACAAAGAACTTGGGGAAAAGAAGCCTTATCTGGGCAATGAGAGTCCGGAGTCTGGCTCTGTCCAGGTGCCTGGCGATCATACGCATAGGCGGCTCAAGCCTCGCCATATCCAGTTGATTGGTAAATGAAGAAACTTTAAGCTTTCAAGTTATATTGGCTGATTTTATACAGGAATCGGAGGCACAATAGGCACTGCACTTTATGTCCAAATCGGGCAGGGGCTACTCAATGGCGGCCCAGGAAGTCTATTTTTGGCTTTTACACTATGGTAAACGATTTCGACAGCGCTCGATGTTTGACCATTCGGCTCATCACAAGGTGTCTTTAGGTGCACGTTCATTCTGGCCATCACAATCAGTGAGCATGATCTCTTTCGTTGTTGGAGAGCCCCGACGCAGCATCACCTTCAGTTGAAGCCCAGCGCGCCATTATCCGACCCGGAGCATGACTGGCCAAAAAGCGATAAAGTTTAAGAGTGCTGACCACCGCAGGCATTGCCGAAATGGTGACATATCTGCCGATTTCCTCGCCCTTTATCCGCTTCGCGGGCCGTTACGTCGACGAAGCCTTTGGTTTTGCCGCCGGGTGGAATTTCTTCATCTTCGAGGCGGCGTTGGTGCCGTTTGAGGTCGTGGCTTGCAATCTAATCATACACTACTGGAGCGATGCCGTTCCAGCTGGTGGTATTATTGCAATCGTCATTGTTCTCTATGGGTTCGTTATTTCTTTGTGCCGGTGTGATATGTCCTTGAATTGTGCAATGCTTACCTTCTGCCTAGGTTAATCAACGTGCTTGCCGTCGAGTGGTATGGGGAAACGGAATTTTGGGCCGCGCTGGGAAAAGTGCTGCTGATCGTCGGTTTGGTCATGTATACATTCATCGTCATGCTAGGAGGAAACCCGGTCGGTGACCGCTTTGGTTTCAGGTATGTAGAGACATAGGCCGTGAACCTAGTTTACCGATATGCTAATCACCTCTCTGTACAGATACTGGAACAACCCAGGGGCTTTCGCAGAGCTGTACAAGACCGGTGACCTAGGCCGTTTCCTCGGGTTTCTCCAGTGTCTCATCCAAGCCGCCTTCGCCATTGCCGGGCCAGACTACGTCTCCATGGCCGCAGGAGAAGCCGAGAACCCGCGGAAAGTGATGCCGCGTGCGTACAACGCCGTCTTCTACCGGCTGACGGCCTTCTTCGTCCTCGGCTCGCTCTGCGTCGGCATCAACGTGCCCTACGATGACCCGGACTTGACAGCTGCGTTCGAAAACAGCGAGCCTGGCGCTGCTGCCTCGCCATACGTCGTCTCGATGAACAGGCTGCGGATTAAAGTCCTGCCGGATATCGTCAACGCAATGGTCCTGACGGCCGCCTTCTCTGCCGGCAATAGCTACGTCTACTGCGCATCGCGCTCGCTGTATGGGCTCGCGCTGGAGGGCAAGGCGCCCAAGGTGCTGACCCGATGCACGAGGAAAGGCGTGCCCATCTACTGTGTGTTGATCGTGCTGGTCATCGCGCTGCTGTCGTTCCTGCAGGTCTCGAATAATGCGGCGGTCGTGCTGCGCTGGTTCGTTAACCTTGTTACTGCCTCTCAGCTCATCAACTTCAGCGTCATCTGCTTCACGTTTATCCGATTCAAGAAGGCGTGCGATGCACAGGGCTTGAGTAGGGATGATTTGCCTTACAAGGGCTTTGGACAGCCGTATGTCGCGTGGTACGGCTTCATGGGCTGTTTTGTCATGACGTTTGTGGGCGGGTATACGGTGTTTTTGCCGGGCAAGTGGGACGTCCCGACATTCTTGTTCTCGTACTTCATGATCGGTGCTTGCCCCCTGCTTTACATAGGATGGAAGCTGGTTCATAAGACGAAGTTCAGGAGCCCGATGGAGGTCGATCTGCACCAGGACTTGGACGAAATTGAGGAGTATGAGAGAAACTACATCGAGATGCCTCCGAAGTAAGTCGAATGATTGTTTTTGTTTTTTATGCAAAGGCTGACGCGATGCGCGACTAGAAACACGGCAGAAAAGATTTTCAACAAGGTCTTCAGCTGATGCAAAAAGAAAGGTTAGTTTTGGCTTGAAGATGTAGTCATTTGATTTGACAGTTTAGTCTCGCTGTACATTAAATCACATTCGTTTTTATTCTTAGGCAACCATACGAAATTACCCTAGATAAATATCGAAGACCTGCGACCAAGGTCATAACGTGGACCGGCATCGTGTGGCTGGAAGGGGTCGCGTTTGCAGAGGTACATTCCCGGTCGACGGTGATTGGTCAGGAGGCGACTCGCCCTTCTTATTTACTTCCCTCTTTCGTCACCCCCCTGGCGGAGTTTTCTCCGCGACTGGATTCCACCACATATGTCAAGCAGACCAAGCTGCACTGGCCTTAGGAAGGATGCAGGTATAACTTCGAACACCGACGGGGAGCAGGACCGCCCCCCGAAACTTTCCAACTCCAGCACGTTGAATTGCAGCTGAGCACTAAGCTGTGTGGTAACCAATCTGGGAAGGCATCATGTTGTTTGTG
Organism: Aplosporella prunicola CBS 121167; assembly: GCF_010093885.1. NCBI lineage: Eukaryota > Fungi > Ascomycota > Dothideomycetes > Botryosphaeriales > Aplosporellaceae > Aplosporella > Aplosporella prunicola. Next base: position 770,468 of record NW_022983532.1, on the reverse strand, counting down.
GTAAGGTGCTGCATGTGCTCGTTTTGAGAAGAACGTCGGACGTCTACGGGGAAATGGGATGGCTTCCGGTTCATGGGATTACCATGTAACAGAGGCGGCCATGGGTATTGGTTTGGGCCCGGCTCTGGGTGACAACGCCCTAGCTGGTTAGGGCCCCTGCATTTGTGTCCAACTTAAGAGAGAGCTGACTTCAGACCGTCTTCCCGCGTGCTGACGCAGCAGTTACTGCATCTCTTGTTCGCGTTCATCATGACACCAAGGTCGCGTCTTTGACAGAGACAAACCTTAGCTCTCGGACCGACCGGTTAGTGATGCGTGTTCATTTGCTCTTAGACGAGAGTGCCGATTCTTGGAAATCATTTTGACTGTTAATAGCAACAGCTCATCCATCTCCATCTTTTGCTTCTATTCTCTGAGCTTTAATTTGCTTTTCACCTAATAAAACACTAATCGGGCTGTGCCAACGGTGTTGCTCTCTGCACCGCTAAGAGGAAGTGCAGTGGTCGCGATTTTCAAGAAGCTAAAACGTTCTAGGCAGGAGCTTCGTCGCTTCCCAAAATGCTGTCAGTGACCTCCCATCTTATGTCCGGGTTAGAATCCAAAACTCACAATCCATAAGATTCCCCATCAACAACCGCCCTCAACGGCAATGCCAAAAGAATAGTCTTCCATCAAAGTACTCATTATCATCGCCTGTTTTTATCTCAGTCTTTTCCACGTCCGAGTGCTATACCACAACTGTACAGAGAAGCACGTTGCGTTGCAAGCCTTTCCATCATACATTTTCTGTCTATTGTTATAGCGCAGTCAAGTGTTGCCTTGTCGCCTTTCATTTTGGTATGTACTCCGTTATTTCCAGTGAGCGCAGTTGGAGCTCTAGATGTGAACAGAAGAAAGCTGCGCTAATTTTAGTTTCAGGGATTGCAAAACCCTCGTGGCAGTCACTCAAGCAATCGCTTAGATGTATGCGACTTGGGTTGTGCTGCAGGAACACGTTTGGTCCAGGCACTTGGACAGCAACTTTCACTAGTAGGCTCACCTTCGCGAGAGCTTGAGAATTAACACGAAACCCTTTCACACTTCTTGTGTGGCATCACAGCCTCACCGCCTTGTTGCCTGGGCCTTGCTTCACTGTTAAGGAACATTCATCGTGCGCGCACTTATGAAGCCTCTCTTCTTGGACCAAGTCTGCGATCACCTCTGCTTGACTGCGCAACGTCTCCAAAAGATGCAACATTGTCTTCACACACGCCAATGCAAGTCACTCATTTATAAGCTCACAAATCGCCTAGAAGTGAAGCTGGACCCAGATACTTGGTCGGGACAACCTTACGTCATCCTCCGCATCACTCTTAACAGCTGCCACCCTAACACAGCGTCTTCCTCGCTGGGCGCAGTCATGGAGCCCCCCATCTTCTGTGGCCAAGAGCTCACTGGCCCTCCTCAGAGTCATGGTACGGACACAGGATCCCAGTCGCTCCACACCCAATCAGATGCAGGTAGCTTCTTTGACATGAAGATAACAGATGACGACCAGATCTCCTTCATCACCCTCTCGAGGATCCTCTCAAAGACATCCAGCTTCTCGTCCGTTAAGAAGGGCTTTCTCACCAATGCCTTTGGACTCTTCAAGCCGCTCACCAAGAAGTACAAGAAGGATGGTGAGATACACCACGTACTTCACTCACCAAGATGCACTGATAGTGCAGACAACCCCACCGCCGCGAACGAGCCCTTTGAGGAGATTCATGAGCTTGAAGCCAAGGATGCTCGCCAGGTCTTCGCGCAAAATGAGCCCTTCGAAAACATCACCGAACACGAAGCCAGCGCGATCAAAGCAGAGGAGCAGATTGACATCTACGTTGCGCGCAAGGCCATCTCAGGCCTCATGCGAGCCGCCGAAGAGGTCATGGAGTCAACCAAGGAAACGCTCACAAGCGCTAAGGACGCTGCCTTCAACAGGATACGCTCGCTCCGCACAGTCTACACTTTCCACGGCATGGAGTGGGCGTACGTGCCAACCCCAGAGGAGGCAAAGTGCGAGTGCTACTGGCACGGGGACGGTTGGAAGTTCTGCTCTGTCCGAGACGGCGTCAAGCCCTTCAGCCCTCACTACTCGGACAAGTGCAAAGAGTTGGGACTGTCTACCGGAATGTGATTGTCCTGGTTGCTCCTCAAGTGGCAGGGTTGGGGTATAAAGGCACAATTTCAAACTTCGTTGCGTCTGGCACGGGTATATACGAAGGACGGACGATCAGTCAAATAATGTCTAGCTGCTTACACAGATACAGCTGTTCCAAATTGTATGGTGCGCCGTATGACAGATCCCGTGTGTATGACCTATCACTGAAAGCCAGCTTCTATCTAAGACAGGGCGTCACTCAGTTCGGCTCTCCGCCCGCCTCCGATTTGCCTGCCTCTCCTGTTACTCCATAGCTTCGCCAGATCAGTCGTGTACGAACACGTGGGTAGCATAGCCTCAATCAAGTCGTCCGCATAGCTCGGACTTTCCAACTTCATCCATTCGAGTCAACAGTCCCCATAGACCCATATCCCTTGACCTGGCCATAGCACACTTCACTTCATACGCACGTCAACCCACAAAAAGACAATGCTATTGGCGTTGGACCACGAGAGAAAACTACAGCGAGCTCGCCAAAGAAAGGAAAAGCGTACTTACCTCTAACAATTCCAACAAACAAAGTCTTACTTACCATTTGCTATCACACACTCCATCCCAGCACCAGACTGGCCCGCAGTCCAGCGACCTCTAATATACAAACTTACCTTCTTCCCCTACCCAGCATCTCGATTCCCCTTCTCAACTCTTGTCCAACTCTTGTCCTCTCAACATCTAAGCAGCCGAAGCGAACCGCATCTCCCTCAGCTCATCATGCACCGCCCTCTCCCTCGCCTGCTCCTCCCAGGCACACTTCCCGCAGAGCTGGTCCTCGGGGCGCGTCGGCAGCGGATCGTCGCCGGCAGCAGGCATGGCGGCACAGGTCGGCGGCGTGGCGGTCCAGAGGCCCTCGGTACAGACGCGGAGCGTGCGCTTCGTGTCGGCGCAGGCGGGGCAGGTCAGCACGTTGTAGTGGCACATTTTGCTGCGGTCGTGGGCGCGTGTTGCTAGAGTGTTGTGGGGTTAGTTGGTTAGTAGGTGGATGAGTGTGTAAGGGGAAGCTGTGGCTCCGTGAGTTGAGTGCGCTGGGTTGTCTTGCTACAGTGGAACAGGCATGTATTTGTACAGCGGAGTTGGGTGCGTACAATGTTGCTGTTTTGGTGCGTATACAAAGAAGGATTCGCGATGCCCTGTCGTGGACAAAGACTACCGCACGAGTATGTACCTTGGTAGCACGCCACTCGGCACTCACAAAGCGTGAAGCCATCTTTTCTGTGCGCGAACATCGCAGTGGGTTTGGCAAGAAAGACACTATATAAGCTTTACAATACAAGCACCCCGCCACCAGCCCGGGAGGCCTCCCAGGCTCCTGCCTCTGCCCTGCGGTGACAATGCCTGTGACGCCCACTGCCCATTTCTCTGAGTGCCTCTCGACCCATTGTGATGCCCACTGATGAGTGCCTGAATGGTGAAAGTGACGACTGTGCCTGCCTGACTGACCCACTGACTGAGTGATCGTGACAAGATGATGCCAGTGACGATGAGACTGCGATGTGATTGTGAGATGTGCTAATCCGTGCACGTATTGTGCGTGTGTAGTTGCAAATCTGATTCCATTCTTTCTCTTTCTGTCTTGTTGGTGTGTTGTCTGTGGCACTCGGGATGTCTGTCCTGGTCTGTTGCGGTGAATAATGAGATTGTCATTGGAAGAGGGCCTGGAAAGGGGGCCTGGGAAAGAGGCCTGCTTCTGCATGCATCTGTGCTTGCCAGTGCGGTTGCTCCTATGCCTCGTAAGTCCTGAAGCTAATTTTATTTATTTAATTTAATTTAATTTATTTTTTTATTATAATTTGTTTACAAAATGTTTCTTAAGTCCTTCCTTATTCTTCAGTGAGTGAGTGAGTGAGTAAATGATCGAGTGAATAGATGTAGCGTGTTAGTTAATGCTCAATGTTCGGCTACAGCTTTCTATGCATTCCGGCAGGTTCCAAGTAATGAGGCAGCTCATGTTGATGATGTGAGTTTGGAATACACCTGGAGACATTGTGTTCGAATTTCTTAGTAGAGCCACTACGGATGTATAGTTACATCCATCTAGCTACAGTTCATTCAGTACCACCGGTATGGAACATGTTTCTTTCACTTAGCGGCAGAGGCAGAGAAAGGATAGAAAGAGAAGCCTGTAGGCTACCACAAAACTTAAAATATTCCGAACTTATCTAGGTGGCCGGTCAACTTACCCTTACTATAACCCCCTCGCTAGTCTTATCAGCCGTCGAGGGCCTAGACTTAGCATGGAAATAGGAATGAGCTCGACGAGGTCCTTGGAGTTGTTCCACTCCAAAATGGCATCCTTGTGACAGTCGCGGAGCTTCGTCATACCAGGAGACTTGGCCGCCTTGAAGCGCTGCTCGAGAATTCCAAGTTCATCCAAGAGGTCCTCGCTCCACATAGCAGTTTGCGAGACGGACCACTGGCTATTAGTGGTACCATCTTCGCCGATGCTGCTGGCGAGGAAGTAGCCTGACTCCGTCCACTCAGGTCCGCCGTGGTTGTCGAGTCCGTGGTTGAGGGGGAGGTAGAGAATGCTGCCAATGATGCGGACGTTCTGGATCTGGGTGGTGTTGAAAACTTTGTTCTCTGATTTAGTCTCGTCGGGCTAGGTCTTCTTGGCCTGAGACCTGTTGCAGAGAGGCTCATCGGGCTGGACGACCTCGACCGCGCAGAGCTGAAGGTATTTAAGGCGGAGTCTGAGCGGGTTGCATTCAGAACTCCACTAAACGTCGTCTTGCTCAAAATCATAGGGAGAGAGATTGCATTTAGTACCGTCCTCATCAACACCTAGGAGAGGACCCTCGATCTCGAGAAGGGCGTGAGACCACCACTTCAACTCGTTGACAAGAACTTGCTCTAGGCCGAGTTCCACTGGGTCAAGCTGTTGGAGTCGACAGCATCGATCGGCCTAGCCAACTGCTCTGGAGCAAGATTCTCCCAGAGCATAGCCCGTCGTGAACATACCACGCGGGCTCTTGTGCAAGCCCTCGGGAGTATTAAGTACGCCTTAAACTTTGTCAGCATTCGTGTATGGTCTCCAGAAAGCACAGCTCTCTGAAAATGCATTGCTTAGCGTCTTGGGAGCAGCCTCGCCGGCATCCCACTTGGAATAGAACACATTGAACAAGCGGTAGAGATATCCCGGACGGGCCGGAAAGTTGTCCTTTAGATCCATGGTGGTGTTTTTTGGGTTGTTGTTCCTTGTTTCGTCAGTGTCTGACGGGCGGAGTCGGTTATGGCAAAGTACGAATGATAGAATTTACATATGTTGGTAACAGTAAACAGTACTGCAGCAGCCTGCACAGTATGTTCACACAAAGGGGCTTACATAGAATATCGAGTTTAGTTTTGATATGTGACACATTGTCTGCTAACTTGATTCGGTATATACCTGTGTTGCCTGTAAAGCCCCGGAACAGTGTGAGTGCCGCGTGTTAACCTGGTAGATGTACACAAACAACCCGTGTGAAGGAGACTAGAGAACGCTAGTATAAAGCCTCCTGGGCGGAAGCTTACTGCTGAACGGACACCCAGAGAAAAACATCTTCAGCACAGAGCAAAAATGTCTTTCACGCCCATCCAGAACGCAATCAACCATATCGAAAGAATCATGAAAGAACTCAGCCTCGAATATTCAGACATCTCTCGTGATATACCTGCTGAACACAGTACTAAGGAAATCACCGATATGAACAACGCCGAGATGGTTCATATCGTCCGGGCGCACCCTGAGATAGCTGCTCGCATGCCACAGTCTGTTACAGCCGAGCTTGAAAACATTCAGAACTCTACGGCCGAGGACACGTCCGCCAAGAACGACGAGCATGCTCTGAACACGGAGACTGGACAAGCCATGTTCGAGGAAATCGCCAACCGCCTGCGCGAGGAGTTCGTTGCTATCCTCGAGAACCATGCTGACATCCTTGAGGAACACGCTGAGGACACCGGTATCTATGAGGAGGAGGTACTCGCTCAAGATATCGCCCAGCGCGTTCACGATGAGAGTGTTCGGCTGCATAACGAAGTCCTTGGACAAAATCAGGAGGCGCGCAACGAGCTCCTCAGGGGACTCAACACTCACTGTGTTTCAGTTGTTGACGACATCGTAGAGAAGGTCTGTGAGCGGTTCGACCTCCATGTCTCGACCTTCATCCTGCTGATCGAGTCGCCTTCGTACCGACCTAGCCGATTCGAAAACTTGATCAGTGGTGTCTACTACAAGATCTTTATGAATGCCAAGAGCTGCGTCCGTCAATGGGAGGAGTGGAGAGAGAAGCTGAGGTCTGGTACCCCCAACTCTGTTTGAGTGACTTCTTGAGTCCCTCCAAGTAGTACCCTGAGGTATCACTAGAGAGGTTACCAAGAGTCTTGCGGCTCGGATGTCGTCCCACTCATTTCCTGGTCTTGGTTTTTATCGAATCCCCAATCACACCTACACTGAGCACAACACTAACCACTTGTACCGAACCCCGGGCTTGAATTGACAAGACAACAAGACAAAAACACGAGAACACAAAAAAAAAAAAAAAAAAGATAGAAAACCCAGAAAATGTATTTGAAATGTACCAAAAGTACTCCGCAGTGACTGTATGACGTGATCCTCCTTAAGTAGTACCCTGAGGTACCACTGGGGAGGTTACAACTAAGTGATGATCCCTACGAAGGGACGGCGCGGCATAATGATGAAGGAGCAAGCCTGCTCGCCTCGATAGTGCTGAATGAATGATAGAATTAACAAAAAAAGACAGGAAGTAGATGTTTCTTACATTGGTAACCATTAGTTCCATCAATGGTTCCTTAATTACTTAAAAATTACTAGTCCCTATGAAATAATGTACCGGACTGACTTTGAGCTCCTTAGCTTCTTTTCTCTTGTGAGTTGATGATTTATATCGCGACTAGACGGCAACTAACCCAATGAACAAGCTCAAGGAGTTTTTCAGCATACCATTGTATTTCTACAGACCAGGTGTTGTACACAATCATGGAACTCGTAGCATTTTATACTAGCAACTCAATCGTGAATGGTCATTAGTAAAAATAGAAATGCCACGCACCTTTAGCAGAATGAATTATACTTGGTCACTACAAAATGGTATCTACGTTAGTCACATACGTTCCCAGGTGGTTTGCGACGCGGTCGTGGTCTACTACCTCGTGGCGAATGCGACAAACGGAAGTGCTATGCCATCCCCGGCTACTGCTGGTATCCGCCCTCAACAAGATGAAGAAGGGGAAGATAAGGGCGATAACTAATGGGTAATCCTGCGTAGTGGCTCCGAGGAAGGGAAGGAGCAGAAACATGGGAAAAAGGATAGCGATCGAGAGAGACACCCTAAAAACGACATCAGCTAGATTGTCCCCTTCCTGAATTCTGACACGGTAATTGCTTTCAATCATCTTAACACACACCCTTCCCCGCTTGCTCTTCCGTGTTTGATTTCATCTTCGACGTCATTCCTCGTCAGTAGTCAGTGTTGCTTCAAACCCGGGTGGGGGACTTGCCGGTTACCACGGGAACTATTCGATGTGCTTAAGTGATCATACGCCAATTGCTACCGCCCAAATTAAAAAGAGTTAGCTTGATTGAAGCCATTCTCCATAAAAACGGCTATGAGGCCGGCGAATGTAGTGTGTGAACGCTTAAGGTGCATTGTATAAATAATATGCACGGTATGTTAGGAAAGGATTACCACGAACATAGACAACATACCTTAACACGCGTCTTACTCAAGTCCTTATAAGTCCAGCAGAGCCTTGCCAAAACACCCACTCGCATCATGCACCCACTCATACACATCGACTAATCAACGCTGCTACTTGACATCATGAGCTTCTATAGTGCTTTCCTTCGCACTTTCATGTGTGGCGGTCATGACGATGACAACGACGAACCTTTCAGGATGATGGAGAACGACAACGTTTCCGAAAAACCTAGCCCCCCCATTCGCTCTGGTTCATCGAACTCCTCGCCACTCTGGTTTGTTCGCCGATTCTGGGTCAACCACGAACACAGCTTCCATGAGGGCACCACAGAACACAACTCCGGTTACAGCAACGAGGCCAGCGACGAGACCAGCACTGAGGTCAGCGACGAGGCCAGCACTGAGGCCAGCGACGAGGCCAGTACCGAGGAGGATACATCCGATCACCTGAGCCTAGCTTCGTTGGAACATAGGTCGCAACCAACGCTGTCAACTATTGTGGAAGTCAACGAAGAGTACGGAAAGTACGGAGGAGAAACTCTACCACCGTTGCCAACTACAATCGAAGTCGACGAAGAGTACGAAGATTCATCGGAATCTAATTGGCAACCTCTGTCAACCACTGCGGAAGGCCGTAAAGAGCCTAAGTGGCAACCACAGCTGTCAACTATCGCGGAAGTCTACGATGAGTACGAAGGCGAAGGAGAAAGCGGATGAAGCGTACGAAATGAAGCGTACGAAATAAATGAAGCGTACGAAATAAATGAAGCGTACGAAATAAATGAAGCGTACGAAATGCAAGTAAGACGAAGTGTACAAGTACAACGAAGAGTATCGCACGGTCTCCATAGCCCTGGATTGATGAAATGAGGTTACAAACCTATATCCAGTACGCGCCGAGAGATGGAGATTGGCGACATGGTTGCCGCAGACAACAGAATTTATTGACTTTACCCATAAACAATCACACGTCAGCACTAGCGGATAGTGCAATATACCATATCAATGAAAAGTGCCTAAATATGCGTTGTTGTTAATAACTTTTTAGTACTGTAGAACGCCAACATACCTCATTTACAATCCAAGAGAGCACTGAGGTAAGGCTCATGCCAAATTGAGCGGAGAAGCGAAAGTTTTCTTGTTTTGCTTTACCTTTTACACTCGCCGGGCATCCTGTCTTCTCCTCCACTGATCCAAAGCCTCATCGGCGCTCTTCCCCATCTCTTCCCCACATCTTTCTCCGACCAGACTCCAAGTCCTACTCCTGATAATACTCTCCACACTCCGTTCGTTCCTCATAGTGTTCGCCAACATCTCGGTCCGTACCTCTCTCGGAAAATACCTTCCACTGTAAGGATCCAATCGCTCGTCCACAATCCGCTCTCTCGCTCGGGCGCTCTCCACCTCTCGCAGTATCGCATCGGGATCATCGGGATCTGGGGAAGTCGCCACGCTAGCACAGTAGTTTATGACGTCTGAGCGCATTTGCCATGACGGGAAGAGCACCTTCTCTTTAAAGTATTGACAGCTCGAGGCGGGAATCTGACGGCGTGTGCCTGGAGGGAGGGTCTGCCGTTCGGAAGTCGACGAGGGATCGAAGCCTGCCGAGGCAGGCGTGAGGAGAGAGTTTAGGTTTTGCGTTATGGAATCATCAATGGTGGCGCGGGAGAGACGGAGGAAGTCTGGTTTGGTTGTTGGTAAGCAAGTTGGTCTTGTGAAATTGTGTTCTAGCAGGTGTATTTGAATGACATACCTCTCAATGCTGTTTGGTTAAAGCAGAACTGCGGCGTCAGCGAAGGACGATCGTATGCCTTTGACATGGTGTCGTTCTGTGCGGGAGCTGGCCGCTCGGTCTTGTTGTCCGCTGGAGCGGCGGACGATTTCTTCCAGAATAGGCCTGCCGTTTTGGATGATATGTACAGTGGAAGGAGGGAAAGATACTATCTGCCGCCAATGAGCACTTGTGCGATGGAAAGCAAGACAACGGAGCTCCGGAGCCATGACTCGGAATCCAGAGCTGTCGCCTGAGGTTCCCAAGCTCGGACCAGGCTTGGCATTTGCGTCACATTGCTAGTCGCGTCATGCACGCGTTCCAATTAACGCGGCCGTGCTCAAGGCATCCACGCCCGCTGACACGACTTCCTATGCGATGCGATTGTCCCACTTTGTATATGAACAGAAGTCGCTCCTGCTTCGACCACGTTTCTTGAGCTTCCCTCTGACCCTGAGACCACGCTGTCGCCCACCAGTGTTGTACGAATCGATCTTGAAGCAGCAGCACCAAAGCCGTGCTCAATCCACCAGCATGCCTCCCAAGCAAGCTACCTTGGGGTATGTCAAGTCAAGCCAGCAGACGATAGGGTGCGCAACTTTCTGCCGCCCCTACAATTGCAATGCTGCCTGTTCAATTGAGAGACCCATGCTGACTCTAAGTAGCAAGTTCTTCGGAAAACCCAGTGCGCCGCAACAGTCGAAACTTTCCTTCTCTACCAAGGCGAAAAGCAAGGCAGCTAAGTCTGAAGAAGCGGAGGAAGTCGAGTCTGCCAAGTCGCCATTGAAGAAGGAAGCCTCGAAAAAGAAGGTGCAAGAGAATGGGCATTCCGAAGAGGTGCAAGATGAGGACGTGGACATGAAAGACGAAGGCGCATTTGACAAAGATGCCGCCGCTGTGAATGAGGACGATGAGGATAGTAAGGTAGCAAGCCCACGTAAGTCGCCGCCCTTTCGCATGCCTTCTACGTCAATTTCGCCCTTGGGTTTTTTCCATTACACATTGCCATGAGAACCTTTTGTCTTTCCAAAACCTCGATTTCGATTCTTGAGCACCTTCGACATTCCAGTCATTATTCCTCCAGTGAAATCGGGGCTTAGAAATCCACTAACCAAAATATCACAGCAGCAAAGAAAAGGGTTCATGAAGAGACCATTGAGGAGGATGAAGATGATGACGGTCCAGTTTCTACGACGCGGAAGTCGAAAAAGGCGCGTGCGAGCAAGAAGCCTGAACCCTCTGCTAAAGCCGAGCCTAAGAAGAAGGCCACTCAGACAAAAGCTGAGAAGCCGGCTACGAAAACCAAATCTAAGGTGAAGCAGGAGGAAGTAGAAGACGAACAACAAGAGGCTCCGTCTCCTTCGTCGAAATTAAAAGCCACGGCGAAGGCAACTACTGGACGGAAAAGAAAGACTGCCTCGAAGTCCACCGAAGATGAAGCCGAGACGGCAGCTAAGGCGGCTGCTGAAGATGGTGTGAAGTCGGAAGCGTCTTCCGAAAAAGCCTCGCCTGAGCCAGACAATGAAGAGGTTGTCTCGTCTGAGGAAGAAAAGCCTGAAGTTGCTGCGAAGGCTCGGGCGAAGGTCCAATCTACACTGAAGGATGCTGGCGAAAATGCCTACCCGGATTGGAAGGCGGGCGACCCTGTGCCCTACGCCGCACTTTGCGCTACTTTTTCAAAGATTGAAATGACGACCAAGCGCCTGGAAATATCGGCGCATTGTTCAAAATTTCTACGACAGGTGCTGCGGTTGACACCCAACGACCTTCTCCCAACAGTGTTGCTCATGGTCAACAAGCTTGCCGCGGACTTTGCTGGTATTGAGCTTGGTATCGGCGAGTCAATCATCATGAAAGCAATTGGTGAGACTACTGGCAGGAGCCTACAAGTCATCAAGACAGACCAGAATGAAATCGGTGACCTAGGACTTGTGGCTGCTAAGAGCAGGTCCAACCAGCCTACTATGTTCAAGCCAAAGCCATTAACTGTGCGCGGTGTCCATGAAGGGCTCCTGACCATTGCAACAATTGAGGGCCAGGGTACACAAACCAAGAAGGTCGCTGGTATCAAGAAGCTCTTGTCTGCTGCTGATGCACATCTGGCTGGCAAGGGCAGCAAGGGTGTTGACATTACAAAGGACAAAGGTGGCCCTAGTGAGGCCAAGTTCATTGTCCGAACTCTAGAAGGTAAGCTTCGATTGGGCCTAGCAGACAGGTCTGTGCTTGTTGCCCTTGCCCATGCTATGGTCTCGCATGAAGTCGACCCTAGCGGCAAAAAGGTTCCCAGCACCGAGCAGTTGGCCAAGGGAGAGAGGACTTTGAAGTCGGTCTATAGGTAAGCAATTTGTGCCGCCTCAAGAAAATTGTTCGCTAACGTTTGTTTAGTGAGCTTCCCAGCTACGAAGTCATTGTTCCGGCCATGATCGAGCACGGCATGGAAAAGCTGCCCGAACACTGCAAGCTCCAGGCCGGTGTACCACTCAAGCCTATGCTTGCCAAGCCGACCAAGTCCATCACTGAGGTGTTGGACCGTTTTGAAGGCAAGAACTTTACATGCGAGTACAAATATGACGGCGAACGTGCGCAGATACATTTTGTTGCACACGACGCCGAGCAAGATTTCAAGACTGCTGCGCCGTCGGCAGGCAAGACTGAGAGAGGCATTTCCAACATCTTTTCGCGAAACTCGGAGGATCTATCCAAGAAGTACCCTGATATCCTTGCGAAACTTCCCACCTGGGTCAAAGAAGGCACGAAAAGCTTTGTTCTGGACTGCGAAACTGTGGGGTGGGACGTAGATGAGAAGAGGGTTCTGCCATTCCAGACGCTTATGACACGGAAGAGGAAGGACGTGAAGGTGGAAGATGTCAAGATCAAGGTCTGCGTCTTCGCCTTCGATCTCCTGTTCCTCAACGGCGAGGTAAGCCACATCTTCTCTCGTCTCTCATGACAGACTCCATCTAACATAGCATTCAGCCTCTTGTCAACAAATCCTTCCGCGAGCGTCGTGAACTCTTGCACGAATCCTTCCAGCCGGTCGAAGGCGAATTTGCCTTTGCCACATACGGCGACGCCAACGACCTCGACGCGATCCAAGTCCTGCTCGACGAGTCCGTTAAAGCCTCGTGCGAAGGTCTGATGGTCAAAATGCTTGACGGTCCGGAATCGTCGTACGAGCCGTCGAAGCGATCGCAGAACTGGCTCAAGGTAAAGAAAGACTACCTGTCGGGCGTAGGAGACAGTTTGGACCTGGTGGTGCTGGGCGCCTACTTCGGCAAAGGCAAGCGCACATCGGTCTACGGCGCCTTCACGCTGGCATGCTACAACGCAGCCACAGAAACATACGAGACGATCTGCAACATCGGCACAGGCTTCAGCGACGAGATGCTAGCCTCGCTGCACGCGCAACTGAGCCCGCACATCATCGAGCGCCCGAAGCCATTTTACGCGCACAGCCAGGGCAACAAGGACCAGCCCGACGTGTGGTTCGAGCCGCGCTTTGTGTGGGAGGTCAAGACGGCGGACCTGACGCTCAGCCCGCGCTACATGGCGGCCATGGACACGCTCGGGCTCGGCAAGGGCATCAGTCTGCGCTTCCCCCGTTTCATCCAGCAGCGCGAGGACAAGAAGCCCGACGAGGCTACTGGCGCCCGCCAGGTCGCTGAGATGTATCGTAAGCAGGAGTCTGTCAGCAAGAACAAGGGGCCTAGCGCCGACGACGACTTCGAGTATTAGGTGAGAGCTGCGGAAGTCTGGTGTTGACGGACGGATGGGACTGGCTACTGGGTATAACCGGGTGGCGAAAATTTGTAGCTTCAAAGGAGGACGGGTACATGCATTGTGGTGGCTTCGGAGTCCGATCGAATTCGCTGGCGTTCATGTGACATAGATATCGGTGGCTTCAAGCTGATGGGGGGCGGGTGCAGGGGGCAAAAAAGTCGCCGGGGTTGCTTACAGATCGTATAATACACAGCACCTAACCTACCTACATATGCTCTACAGCCACACGCCCACCTAGGGAATCGACTGTTTGCTTTTTGTGCGTGCATGTATGTGAAATGAAATGCGACATTTGTCAACTTCCACCACTTCATCTAAGATTACTTATGTAGTACACGACGGACCTGCAATGATGATGGCAGCGTAGCGGCAGCAGCAACAGTAACAGCAGTAACACAACCAACAACAACAACCACCCGCCGCCACGATGCCGAAGAAAGACGCAATCCAATCAATCCAATCAAGCATGAAGGATGATGGTTCTGGGACTCCGCAAAACGGACGAACTCACTCTCGAACATACTGTACCTACCTACAGACAGAGACGCCCGACGGACGTGAAGCGCGCGCCCCGCCCCGTCGCCTCCTTCCCGACGCGGAAGAAAATGAAGACACACTACACTGGTTTCAGCGTCTTACCTTATACCGTAGCAGTGGCAGTAGTAGCAGCGGCGTCACCAACAGCAGCAGCAGCAATAACCATAGGTACGGTACCCACGACGACAACAGCAACAACAACATCATCAGCACACAATCCGCACACAGTCCACACACAATCCACACCCCCCCAAAAAGGCAAAGGGGAGCGGGGGGGGAGAGCGCGGTATCGTTTACGCAACAACAGCAACAGCAAGTAGCAGCAAGCAGCAGCAGTTTAAAAGCGGGAAGTTGCCAGCCCCCCACACACGACAAGCAGCGACCGACCGACTGAACTAACCCGGGGTATAGTCTAATGAAGGGGAAATAACTAGGATAGAAGCACGAGCAAGAAAAAAAGTGCAGGAGCATAAAAAGGGAAAAGCAGCAAGAAAAAGCAGTGAAAAAGCAAAAAGAAAACGCAAAATCAAAGAAAGGCAAAATAAGGCAGCAGGTTGGGTTGGGTAGATAGATAAATAGTTAGGAAACCGGGGGGAGGGAGATGAAAAGAAAAGAAAAAGCCTGTGTCGCTTGCGGCGGCTTGATAGAAAAAGCAAAGAACAAAACAGAATAAGCGCGCTTTCTCTTTCTCGGTCAATCAATCAATCGAAAAGGAAATGGGTGATGGGGAGGGGGATGGGGGTGTAGATGTGTGGAGAGAGAATGAAGAATGAAGAGGAAGAGCAGCCATGCTACGCCACGCTACGCCACGCCATGTCCATGCCCCTAGGAGTACTCCCATCCGCTCTGTCCCGTCTGTCCCGTCTGTCCCGTCCATCCATCCATCCATCCATACATTTGGAGGTGTTAGGTGTGAGTAAGGTATAGGTATAGGTATCTTCAAACGCGCAGAAGTAAAAAATGACGGGGCAGCAGGCGTGCTATGGCCCGCGAAAAGCCCGAGTGCCTCCCTCCCCCATGCCTGCCTGCCTGCCTGCCCGCCTGCCTAGGTGCTACCGTTATACGCCCGCCCAACCGCTTGCCGTGAGTGGAAGATTTTTTGAAGAGAACCAGAAAAAGAAGAGAAAAAAAAAAAAAAAAAAAACGCAGAAACTCCTTCCTGATGCTATATGTGATGCCCCACCGCCCTGTGCTCATAATGTACATGGCGCCGCCGCCCCGAGCGCCGTTTGATGATCCGTCCGTCCGTGCTTTTTTTCTTTTGTGTTGTCGTGTTTTCCAGAGCAGAATAAACGCCCCCTCTCCCCCTCCTCCGCAAAGTAGAGAGAATGGTGTGGGTACCGTAGGGGAGCAAGTCCGAGAGCCCTGCGCAGAGAGGAACTGAAACGCAGTGGAGATAACGGCAAGGAAAACGTCTCCTCGTTCTTCGTCAAACCCGAACAAAGGGAAGATTGCTGGCCAAGAAGATCTGCTGCCTCCCTGTCAAAATATCGTTCGTGTCGCATATTCTCCAGACGACAACACCGTATGCAAGTCATAAAGGAGATCCGATGCCAAGAACGCCGTCCTTAGGTTTCGTTGGGAGACGGTGTGGGGCTGTTGGAGGCGGTCAAGAGGTCCGAAAGCTCTTTCTTCAGAAAAGAAAGCTCCCGGTCGCCGCCTCCAACAAGACGGTTCGTGTCTGAAAAGTGAAAAATCAACTAATTACTGGAATGGAGGGTGGTAACGGGCCGCTGGGGCTCCTCAATGCAACAAACCGGGGTTGTTGGTGTCGACGACGTTGTCGGACAGGTTGATGAGGAGCTGTGCGAGGCAGCGCTTTGTGGCGGCGTCGTCGCGCAGAACGGACGAAAAGGTAGCGTCACGCAGCGGCTCAGGGAGACACTGGCGGAGGGCCTCGCGGGCACGAGCATTGTCGCTCAATCTGAAGGTCACAACCAATTAGCTCTCGAGATTTACAGTATAGGCAGGTAACATATTACCGGAGGAAACAGCGGACGACGTGCTTCAGCAGGCGAACCGTCTGTTGCTCGACGAGCTGGTTGACCATATTCGAGAGGACAGTTCCGACGGCGTAGAAGCGCTCGTAGGTCTGGCATATGTATGCAAGCCCGAGGTCGTCGAGGAGAATCTTTTGAACAATGAAGATGGCGACCGTCTTGCTGAGCTCAGAACCAGTCTCCATTATGCGCAAGCAGAGCGGAATAATCTCCGTGGTCAACAGGAAGTTGATGACATCCGAGGAGTCGTTCTTGACCAGCGCACCAATGACACCAAGCGACGTCAACCGCAAGTATTCGAAGGGACGAGACTTTGAGGTTGTGTTCAGGAAGGGGTAGAGGAATAGAGGGATGTGGGCTGCAATGCTGTCAGCGATGCGCATTCGCTAGCGACTGTGGATCCAGCGTACCGCTCAGGAAGAGACCGCGAGTCTCGGTGTGCGACGCGACGCACTGCAGCAGGGCGAGCGCATTGCAGACGCGGTTCGAAGCGGCGGCAGTGAGCTGCGATGGGTTGAGCAGCGGATAGACGGAGATGATCTCCTGTAGCAGGGAGCTCATGACGCCTAACGCCGTGTCAGTTGTCAGCCAGACTTGCCCCGCGGGGGACTCGACGACGCATTCACGCACCAAAGGAATGCCAGAGAATCAGAGCGAGCTCGGGCACCTGTTCGCGCTTCTTGCTCAATTCCAGCAGGGCCGTCTCCCTCGTATCCGGGCGCATAAGCTGCGCGATCCAGTCCAACACGCGGCGGTTCTCCTCACTGACGCCTTGGTCGGCCACGGCAAGGGTAGGGTCGTGGGCGGAAGCCCCCATGCCGGCCATGCCGGCTACGTTTGCATTGCTGTTCGCGGCGATTCTGTTGTAGTGCTGCTGCTGGGCGGCGGCGGCGGCGGCGGCAGCGGCCTGGGCCTGGGCATGCTGCTGGGCGGCATGGTGGGTGTGAGGCCAATCAGCGGGTGATTGGTGATACTGGTGGGAGTAGACGTGCTGTCCCAGCATGATGAATGATGTCGAGGGTACGCTGAGGGGCGGGGGTTGGTTTTGCGACGCAGGTGTTGGGTGTTGATTGTCGACGGTCCTGCGGTCTGCGGGTGAAGTGCGTGCGGGACTGTGCTACTCGAAGCTCCAACTCCAGGATCTGAGAGTTGTCACAGCCCGCTTCCTGCGCCACCGGTCACGTGCATACATGTCGCCGTGCGCTAACCTCGGCGCGGCCTAGAACGCGTCTCACGTTGGTATAGAGTCCTCGGGGAAAAGCACCTGTTCTCCATTTCATCGCGTCTAGCCAGTACCTTCGTTGCCAAATGGGAAGACTCCACGCTCGCTAATGACGGTCCGTCACGAAAAGTATACGCGCAAAACTACTAAGGCACCCTTTACCCTACCGCTTCAGCAAAGCCACGGGCCAAGAAAAGAAAATGAACAGCTACCAAATTCCACCCATTAAAAAAAGAAGTCGATGTCGATGCCGCCGGGCACCGCTCGTTTTGAAAGCCCCAACTCGGAAAAACTACCGCAACAATGGACAAAGGAGATTCGTGAGGCTAGCATCCCGCCGGCCGCGTCTGGTGGCGCGTGAGGAAAGAGTCCAGGCACAGCCTCTCGAACTCATGCATCTCTCTACAGGCGCAGCTCGTCCAGAATCTTCTGCGCCAGGCTCTTGTACTGCCAGGTGCCACCATCCACCTTCTTGAATTGGATACCGTGCAGCGACAGCAACGGCACCTTGACAATGTAAATCTCGAACTTGAGGACCATGCTGCCTCCAAGGTCGCTCTGGACATGCGTCGTCGTCTCTCCAGCAGCCCTGGCGCGGCCTGACCTCGGGTCATCGCGGCCATCGCTCTCGTCCGAATCCTCCGAGTTCGTGTAACTATGATCCGCGCGACGGTTGCGCCGAGCAGATCTAGGCGTCTGAGGAGTCCTTTGTGCGTTGTCTCGGACCTCGTCGCGCTCACGCTCAGCCCCCATCAGGCCTCCAAAGCTGATTCTCCGCTTGTGTGATGACCCGCCAGACGCAGCCTGGTTAGGGCTCAATTGCGAGGACGGATTGTCGTTGGCTTGGTTGAGGTCAATGCTAGGAGAATGACGGCAGCTGAATCCGCTTCGACTCTCCCAGTACTCCACGCCCAGTTGCTTGAGAACACGTATGATATCCGTGCGGATCACCGACAGAGGCTTGCTGCTAGTAGTGGAGACACTGAACAAGCCCTTCAGGTAGACCGGCTTGATGGTCTCGGGGCTCCGAGCCTCTTCAGCGGACTCGTTGGCCTCGGCTTCAGCAACCTCCTGGTCCGTCTCTTCTGGGACGTTTTGCTCTCTTCCATGCTCGCGGCGTGCGCGGCGTATCTGCATGCTTTCCCTACGCGCGTGACCAAGAGACTTCGTCCGGGAGGCAGGAGCACTACGAGCACCGCTAGCCAGCGCAAATTCTTCAGAGGTATTGACATCTCTAGGAACAGGGCGATGGCCGCCAACACTGGACTTGTCCGATCCACTCGTCGGCGGAGGAAGTGGCTCCTGGGCTCCATCCGAAGATGCTCCTCTCTTCATCATCCGTCGGCGGAGTTCAGCAGAGTTGACGCTTGTCGACCTTCCGAGCCCCTTTAGCTTTTGAGTAGTACTGAGACCAGCAGTTGATGGAGTAAGCATATCGGGATGGTCGGTAGGCGGCGCATGCGAAGGCGAATGGGCGCTTCTGTCCCTAGGTCTGCGCATACTGAAGCTTCGCAGAGGGAAGCCGGAGCTTTCCTTCTCTTCGCCTTGCGGCACGTTGATGGCAGGAGGAGGGTTGGACCTGTCACGTCCTGTAGACTTGGCATGCTTCCGCGTGCTGAACCGACGAAGTAGACCCGTAGTGGTGCTTTCTTTCTTTGTCGGAGCTGGCTCATTTGGCGGGGTCATGACAGCTGGCGGAGGTGGAGGCGGAGGGTTCAGGTTCATCTTCTGCAAGCCCTCAGTGACCTCTTCCTCGCCATGCGTCCGAGCCCTAGGTCTGGAACGACCGCCAGTCGGCCTCTCTCCAGCCATCTCGTAGGAGTTGCTGTTGGTGTAGGCCGCCTCAGGTGCCGGGAGGTCTGGGATCTTGAAGGGCTTCTCGCCAGGCACCTTGGGCATACTGAGAGCACCTGGGTTCGCTTCAGCACGTTCGCGCTCCTGCTTCTCCCGAACCAAGTAATACACTGAGACTAAAGGATTGAAAGCATTGACAGGGTCAGAGCCGAGCGGCAAGGTCTCGGACGACGGGTTGGTGAGCGTGTCTCTGCTCATCGAGTTACGGCGCTTGTAAAAGTCAAACACTCCGCGCTTCCGTTCGGCTTCCGGTGTCGGGTTCTGCATCCTCTGCGCCGCAGCACGAACAGCACTCTGGTACTCTTCAGACTGGATGGTCTTGGTGAGCTGGGAAGTGATGTATTCCGGAGGACCAAAGTCAAACCCAGTCATTTTCTCGATGATCTGGGGATCCAATGGAAGTTGAAGAGGTTCTCTGTGAGGAAGGAAGTTCTCCGGTGGGCCATTGAAGCCCTTGGTAATCCACGGATGGACCATGATCTCGGCAAGACTGGCACGCTGCCGAGGGTCGGTGACCAGCATCCTGGAAATGAGGTTCTTGCACTCTGTTTGGACTGTTAGTCACTTGTTCAATTGTTCAGAGGGAATTACACGTACCTGCAGTAAGCCATGGTGGATAATCGACATGCCCCTTTTTGATCTTGGCATGCAGCTGCGGCATGCTCTGATCGTCGAACGGGACTTTACCACAGACCAGAACGTAGAGAACAATACCAAAACTCCACACATCAACCTCAGGCCCGGTGTACTGCTTAGCCTGCAGAAGTTCGGGAGCAGCAAAATACAAACTACCGCAGAACGTCTTGAGCGTGCTCCGCGGGGAAAACAGGTTACTGAGACCAAAGTCAATGATCTTAATGTCACCGGTCTTGCTGATCAAGATGTTTTCAATCTTGAGGTCTCTGTGGACGATGCTGTTGCGATGACAGTAGTCGAGAGCGCTGGCAATCTGGCGGCCAAACTTGCGCGCCTGCTTTTCCTTCAAGCGGCCATGGGAGATGATGTAGTCAAGCATCTGCCCACCATTGACGTACTCGAAGAGCATGTACCAGTGATAATGCGTCCGAACAACATCGCGCATGCCACAAATGTAAGGGTGGTTGACCAGAGTAACAATGGCGGCCTCCCTGGCCGTCCGGATCTCCTTGGAGTGATCTGCCCTCTCACGATCCGCTTGGTTGCGGTGCTCATCGGTCGACTGTCTAGGCACTATCTTGACAGCACACTAAGGCAATCACCACGTCAGCTAGCTCGGACTTTTTTTGCAATGCTTGGCAATACGCGTACCTGTTCGTTCGTCTCGATATTCTTGGCCAACTTGACCTTGCCCATGCTACCAGCACCGATTGTCTTCCCCAAAGACCACTGCCCGGTTGTAGCTCCTATGGTAGTCCTCCGGCGGCCGGACGTGTTGTTGGTGGTAGGCGCATGGCGGGGAGTGCTTTCCCCAGTCGGCGGGTTGGTAGGTGCGCTGCTTGCTGTCGCCGAGCCAGCGTCGGAGACATAGCGCGAGTGTCTAGTCCGAGACGTCTCTCGGCTGGTCCGACTAGGCTCAGCGCGTGACGCGGCCGGCGGCTGCTGGGTGCTGCGCTCGCGCGATTCGCTGCGGCGCGAGGACGAGGGCCGGGCGACGTTGGTCTGCTCGAAGTCTCTCTTGGCTACGGTTGTCAAATGCGCCTGCTGGCTGGAGGCGGAGCGCGCATGTTGGGATTGCGAGTGAGAGCGATGCGGCGAGGGAGGAGGGGCAGCTGACGACCTGACCGACTGGGAGCGATGCGGCGGCCGGGAGCTGGAGGACGACGCGTTGTGGACGACGGCGGGCGAGGCCGAGGCAGGCGCAGACATGTTGCTGGGACTCAGGGACTTGGTGCAGGACGGTCGTAGGAAGCTGAGGCGTTAAGCAGGGTTGAATACGGTGCCTGGGCCAGATCGGCACGGCAGTCCTGGCTGAGCGTATCCGTAATTAGGCGCCCACTGACGCACGGCACCGGTAGGATAGGCGAGAGCGATGGGAGTCGGAGGGTGTAGGCGGTCGTCCTCTTTCGCATGGGCCTGCGGGCGCGACTTGGAGGCCCCAGTAGATTTGGGGGGGAAGCTAGGTGAGCAGCGCGCACGTCGTTTGGGCAACGGCGGCGGTGGTTGTGTGCTCTGGTGAGAGCGTGGCTGTGAAATGAGAGCTCGCACCCGCTTGGCCCCCGAAAATGGCAGCAGAGAGAGCGAAAAGGCAGATATGATGGGAGCCGGCAGGTTTTGGGTTTAGGAGGTTGTTGGCGTCGACTTGTTGGCTGGCTAGACTGACAGGGTCTGAGCACGCCGACAGAATGATGGCATCGCAGCCCGGCGCCCGAAAACGCCGTGGGTTTGTAGCCGTGTTGTGTCAGCTTCCACTATTCGACGAACAACCCACACGTCCACACCCATCATGGCCCACAAGCGCTCGCGCGCCGCCTTCGAGGCCGACCTGCACGCGCCCTATGCCCTTTTCGGCACCCCGCTGCCTCCTCTCGACGACAACGCCCGCGACGACGGCTCCTACGTGCCCGTCTGGAAGCAGGACGTCACTGACGACCGCGGCCGAAAGCGTCTGCACGGCGCCTTCACCGGCGGCTTCAGTGCAGGGTGAGACTATAAGCTATCAGGTCTTCATTTTGCAAAGCAACCGTCTACTGAAACTAAAGCCCCGCGCAGCTACTTCAACACGGTCGGCTCCAAAGAAGGATGGACGCCCTCGACCTTTGTGTCCTCGCGCGCCAATCGCCACAAGGACCAAAATAATGCCGCTCAAGCCCGCCCCGAGGACTACATGGACGACGAGGACCTCGCAGACGCCCGCGAGGCCGAAAAGATACAAACCGCCGGCGCCTTCTCCGGCTTCGGCACGGCTGGCGAGGCCGCTGCCCTCCAGAATGTGCTTATGGGCATGATAAAGACCACTGGCGAGACAATGGGCGTGAAGCTTCTCCAGAAAATGGGCTGGAAACCTGGCCAAGGCGTAGGGCCGAGGATACGGCGGAAAGCGCGACTGGACCCAGGCGAAGAAGCAGGCCAGGATGCAGGCCAACAAATGCACCTCTTCGCGCCTGACAATTCCAAGATGATTACGTTTCGGCGCAAGAATGACCACAAGGGTCTGGGATACGAGGGCGAGGCCCGCCTGTCAGAGCCCACGAAAGCAGACAAAGCCGCCGAGGAGGAAGAAAGCAATGGAGAAAGAGATTTCGGCTCCTTGGGCGCACCGCGAAAGCCAAAGGCGAAGCCAGCGAAACGAGGCGGTTTCGGCGTGGGCGTGTTGAATGACACGGGCTCTGACGAGGAAGATCCCTATGAAATGGGCCCCAAGATCTCCTATAATCGGGTTATTGGCGGCGACAAAAAGACAAAGAAGAAGGTTGGAACCACCAAGCCCTCCTTGGGCTCTGCAAATCCCCTTCTGGGGGCAAAACCCGTGTTCATCTCAAAGAAAGCGCGAAAACCCGAAGCTGGCTTTCGCAAATGCCACGACGGCCGGTTCCCACTCGACGGCTTTATCCTCGCAACCCAGGCGCTGAGCATCTCCGACGGCGCCAAGTGGGCACCGCCCTCCATCCCCGAAGGATGGAGCAGCTCCAAGAAGGCGGCCTCAGTCACTTCCCCAACCGCAGCGTCCTACCAATCGACCTCGGACGCAGCCAAAGCCTCGACGCTCGACGCCAAGGCGCGCGCCGCCCTCCTCGGCGAGGCCGCCCTGCCCGGCAAATCCGTCTTCGACTTCGTCAGCCCAGCCGCACGCGCCCGCCTCGTCGCCTCCACAGGCAACGCCAACCTCCCCCAAGCGCTCGGCGAAGCCGCGCCGGAGGGCTTCCGCAAAACCGACGCCGCGCGCCACCAAGACCTGTGGAACATGGTGCCAGCGCTGGACGCCACGACGGCGGAGCAAGCGCTGCGCCGCGGCTCCTCGGGCTGGATGCCGTACGCCGACGACGCGGGCAAGCGGGCGCGCTACCGCGGCTTCCTGGAGCTGCGGGCGGGGGCGCGCGAGGACCCTGCCCTGCCGGAGCGGCCGCCCGGCATGCGCGTCGCCGAGTGGGCGCAGGAGCTGCGCGAGTTTGCGCACGCGGCGCAGGTGTTCAAGCCGGTGACGGGGATGATGGCGTCGCGGTTCACGACGGCGTCAACACAGCACCCCGCGGCTAGTTCCGGCGAGAGCACGCCCACCACCACCGCCTCTGCCACGCTCACCACGCCCGCGCCGCCGAAACCAAAGTCCCCTGCCGAGGAGGCCGCGGCTCTGGGCATGTTCGGCCCGCTGACGCGCTCGCGCGCTCCCTTCTTCCCGGCGAGGCTGCTGTGCAAGCGCTTTAATGTGCCTGTGCCGGCGCATGTGCGGCCCGGGCCCGACGAGGCGCGCAGTAGTGCTGCTGGGGGGGCGGATGCGCCTACGCCGCCGGATCTGGAGGTGGTGAAGAAGGCGGCGATGGAGGAGATGATGCGGGAGGGGCAGCTGCGGGGGAGTTACGGTAGTGGTGGTGGTGGTGGTGGTGGTGCCGGTGCCACTACTGTTGCGTCTGCGTCTGCGGGTGAGGGTGGGGCTGGGCCTGGGGCCGGGGCTGAGCGCGTGGGCGCGCGTGCCGTCGTCGATGTGGAGCGCAACGAGGCGCTGGAGACGCAGAAGGCGGGCGCTGATCTGTTCAAGGCGGTTTTCGGGAGCGATGATGAGGACGAGGACGACTGAATGCAGTGTGGAGTGGTGGCGTAGGATGCTAGGAGGCTTTCCTCGCTCTCCTATAGTGCCTAGGAGTATGCCCGCCCCGCCGGCACGGAAAGTAGGTAGGTAGGTAGGTGGTTGGGTGGATGGTTGGTCAGGAGGCGCTACTAACCGACTAGTCATGCGTGTGCGGTCCATACATATAGAGTTCAGGCCATGCCCCGGTAAGAATTGGGTTCGCGGGACTGGGGGGTCGGTGGTTGGGTGGTAGGTATACCTAGTGAGTGAGGGGGGAATAAAGTTGGGGGGCAATTGGATGCCGCATCTACAGCCACTTCCTAAAGCACGAAGAGAGAGAGAGAGAGAGATCTATACAAATAAGATGATTGATAGCAAACCAAAGCAAATCAAATCCAGTCATGTGTTTTACGTGTCTCGTCCTCAGGGCATGGCAGGGCGTGGCCCTGCTTCTGCTGCTGCTGCTGCTGCTGCTGCTGCTGCAGTGAGCCCGCCCATCCAGTCGGTCAGTCCGTCGTAAGCCTCGTCTCTCTCGTCTCTCTCATCTCGTCTCGTCTCGTACCGTCTCGTCTCGTACCACTCGCTGCTATCCATCCTGTCCTGTATCTGTAACCAACATCTCCGGACCAGCGCCTAAGTAGCCAGTCAATCTCCAACACGGTCTACCCGCACCCAAAACGCCGCTCAAAGCGCGCTCGTCGCCGCAACCAAGCCAAGCCAAGCCAATCATCGCCCGCTCGCTCGCGCGCTCCCTATGTACCCCCCACCCTCCTCGCACAACCCCTCGCACCCACAAACCCAACACCTAGTCCACCCTTCCCTAGCCGACCCTCCCCGCCCTCCCCGTCTGGATAATCTCGCCCGTGCGCGGATCATCAACGCGCAGCACCGGCCAGGACGCGCCATCCGCCTTGACCAGCGTAAGCTCGAGCTTGGTGCCGAGGACCTTGTACGCAGATTTTTCGGGGTCGATGGGCGCGAACAGCGGCAGCTCGGCCTGGTAGCGCTTGTGGTCTGCGGTGCGCAGGTCGAGGGTGATGCTGGTGGGCGTGCTGAAGGCGATGGTGCTGGTGTCTTTGTCGATTTTTTTGAGGAACAGCGACGCGATTACGCTGGTGGGGGTTTGGTAGAAGTCGTGTCTAAGGCTGTGGTTAGGTGCGCTTTGCTCGTTGTTGGGGGGTGGGTGCTGGGTTTGGGTTGGAGAGAGAGGTCTGCGGAGAGAGGGCTGGGGCTGGGGCCCCGCAATCGCGGGGATGGCACCATGATGTCCTTTCGCACAGTGGACTCCACACGACTCCGCGGGGAAGGCAGCAGGGGCCCACATAAGCAGGTAAGGCCAGCAGCGCGCCACGGCGCCGCACTCACTCACGACTAGGTAGGCACACACTCACCTCACGGTATCGACGACGTCCTCCTGGCCCTCCTCCTTCTTCTTCCCCACAAACAAGTGCCGGGTCTTGGTCGCGCAGCCCTCGATCTTCATGAACTGGTCGAACTCGAGCACGCGCCGCTTGCAGCAGCTCCAGCCCTTGCTGCCCTCGTGGAAGATGGCCACGCCGGGGTGGTGCACGCAGAGCTCGGCGTCACGGGCGGCGCCGGCGGCGTACGTGGCCGAGCAGCCGCGCCGCCGGCACGCCTGCCCCGCCGCGATGGGCAGCGTCTCGTCGTCGGACTCGTCCTCGGGCGGCGCGGGCGACTTGGCCGCCGCTGTCGGTGCGCCGCTGGCCTGCGCTTGTGGCAGTCGCGGCGCTGTGGCCGCCGACAGCGCCTCTGTTGCTGCTGGCTCGGGTGCCGGCTCCGCGGCTTTGGGCGTCGCCGCGGGTGTGTCGTCTACGTCGGAGTGCGTGCCTGTTGTGCAGGGCGGGATGGCGAGGAATTCGTCGAAGGTCAGGACGCGGGGCTTGCAGCATTTCCAACCTGGGTGGTGGGGGAGGTGTCAGTTAGGCTGCTCTCTCTCTGTCTGTCTCACGCTCGACTTGTGACGGCGGTGGGGACGAGGAGGATGTGATGTGATGTAACTGATGTGCGTACCTTTCTGCCCCTCGTGGAACTCTGGCGGGCCCGGGTGGTAGACGCAGGGCTCGGTGTCGTCGTCGTAGTTCTGGCCGCAGCCTTTGTGCACGCACTTTTTGGCCATTGTTGCAATTGGAAAGGGAAAGGAGGAGGAGGAGGTAATAGTGCAAGAGCGAGACTTTTGTCCCGCGCTGGCTGGCTGGCTGGGGGGTCGTGGGCGGTGGCAGCGCGCGGAGCCGCGAGTAGCGCGACAGCCACGGGCGGGATGACGCGAATCTTCGAGAAGGAAAAGGCGGGCGAGCGTGCAGCAGCTAGGGCTGAATTCTGACCGCCCGCGTCTGCAACACCTCTATCTACCTACTATAGAGCAAAAATGTTCCTCCCCTCGGCGCGCCTGCTGCAGCGCGTCTGCCGCATCACCTACTTCATGCGCGACAACTGCGCCCTGTGCGACAACGCGCGCGCCGTCCTCTCCAACGTCTGGGACAAGCGGCCGTTTGAGTACACCGAGATCAACGTCATGGCGCCGGGCCAGCAAAAGTGGAAGGACGTCTACGAGTTTGACACGCCCGTGGTACGTCGTCTTTTGCCAGCAGTAGTAGTGGCTATGTGTAAGCTCATGCATTGTACATAACCCTTAGATCCACGTCGAGCGGCGCCCTGCAACCGACGGGCTCGAGACGACGACGGCCGCGCGCAAGCTCATGCACCGCTTCAAGGAAGAGCAGGTGCGCGCGCTGATGGACGAGGCGGAAAAGGATTCCCCGGCCTGAGAGGGTTAATGCGCGGGGATGAGCCGCGGGGGACCTGACATGCGGGGTTACATGCCTGCCATGTACGTATGTATGTACCTATATGTGTACAGCCTACGTCAACGTCCACAAGTCTTGTTTCGACGCGTCCTCAGTCTTCTCTCCAATACCTACCTCAATCTCTCTCTTCTTTCTTCCCTTCAAACGTCTCAACCAACGCAACCACAACCATGCAAGCCGCGAACCGCTTCCAACGCGCCCTCAAAACCCGCAACCCTACCTTCGGCGCCTGGCAAATGCTGCCGGGGACCAACCACTCGCGGGCCATCGCGCGCAGCAACGTCGACTGGATCTGCGTCGACACGGAGCACGGCAACATCGACGACGGGCAAATGCACGAAGCCGTCGCCGCCATCGCCGCCACGGGCGTCAGCCCCCTCGTGCGCATCGCCGCCAACGAAGCCTATCTCGTCAAGCGGGCGCTCGACGCGGGCGCGCACGGCGTCGTCGTCCCACTCATCCACACCCCCGACGACGCGCGCCGCCTCGTCGCAGCGTGCAAGTTCCCACCCCAAGGGACGCGTGGGTTCGGCTCGCCGTTCCCGCCGCCCGCGTTTGGCATCGCCAGTCTGGGCCAGTACCTGCAGGAGGCGAACGAGGCGCTGGTTACTGTTGTGCAGATTGAGACGAGGGAGGCGCTTGAAAATGTCTGCCTTACCTAAAGTCCCCTACCATCTCTTTGCCCCCCACCTCGACCACAGATCCCAAACCCCATCACCACCACTAACCCCTCAAGGTCGATGCCATAGCCGCCCTCCCCGGCGTCGACGTCCTCCTCATCGGCCCCTACGACCTAGGCAACGCGCTCGGGCACCCGGTGCTCGACGGGACGTTCGCACCCCCCTTAGCCGACGCCATCGAGCGCATCCGCGGCGCGTGCGACGCGCACGGCAAGCGCGCGGGCTTCTATTGCACGTCTGGGGCGCAGGCGCGCGAGTATGCGGATCGTGGGTTTGGCATGGTGAGTCTGCTCCCCCCCTCTGTCCTTGTTTTACGTGGTGAGGCTGTGCTGCTGGTTAAGGGAGGGGGAAGGTGTTGGGTAGAGTAGGATTGGGTGTGGGGGGGAGGGTTTGGGATGCTGCTGCTGCTGCTGCTGCTGATGCTGACATTGTTGCGCCCACCCAGATCTCAATCGCGACCGACGTCCTCGCCATCCCGCACTTCTTCGGCGAGGCGCTTGCGGCGGCCAAGGGCGGGGCGGTGCACGCGGCCGTGCAGGCAGCCAAGGGCGCCGCGGCCAGGCTTGCTGGCGACTGAGTGCGTGCGTACAACGTACGCTACAGTGCCTAGACGAGGATGGGGGCGTGCGTGTGCGTGTGCGTGCGAGGACTTTGGTGTAGGACAGGAAAAGGGGGAGAAGAGAGGGAGACGGGTAGGTAGCAGGGCGTGAGCTGGTGGGTCCAGAGGCCTCGAGCGGTTGGGTGGGCAGGTAAGGTACCTAGATAGGTGCGTGGTGCATGGTGGAGGTTGATGCGGGATAGTTTTCCTCTTAAGTACAGTAGTACAGACGGCACAGGAGCAGCATAATCCTACCTACATACACACGCACGCGTCCACAAAACAACACCGCGGTCAACAGTGCCTCGGCATCTCACTCTGCCACGACTTCGGTGTCTGCTATGTATGTAGTATCGCCCAATCACGCTGCACAGGAGCAGCACAGGCGCAGGCGCACTGGGATGGAGTTCCGTCGGAGTCTCAAATTTGGGCTTCTGCGGCGTACATATTGGGCTCGTTGTCTCCGCCCAAGCACAGAAAAGAAGCCCCGAGTTTTTTTTGGTGCGGTGTTGGCATTGCTCACTACACACTCAACGGCCCCCCGCTCCACCGTAATGCGCCTACAACCGCGGTGCTATTAGATACTCTGCTGTGTGGCATCATAAACGTCGTTATTGCCCCTTTCTCGCTCTCGCTCTCTCGCTCGCTCTCTCTCTCTCTCTCTTTCTTTCTTTCGACCTTTGCGGTATTTTCGGCCCAATCCACCATTCCGGCTTAATAATGTCTCCCCGTTGTTGTTGTCCGACTGTGGTAGTGGGTTAAAAGCCGTGGCAGTTTATGAGGGCGCGGCCTGCTGGTCTGCAGAGGCGGGGCCGCCCGAGTTGCGCGCGGCGCTCACGGCGTAGTCTTTGAGGAAGTCGGGGTCGTTTTCGAACTCCTCGCGGACCTAGGGGGTTGTAGTTTTGTTAGCCAGGTGATCTTTATACTTTACTGCTGGCGTCACTACGCAGCGTCCAGGAGGACTTACGATGTCGAGGCCGCCCACGAGCTCGCCGCCGGCCCACAGCTGCGGGAACGTCGGCCAGTCGGCAAACTCCTTGAGGCCCTGGCGGACCTCGTCGTCGGCGAGGATGTTGAAGAAGCCGTAGCGGATGCCCTTCTCGCGCAGCATGCTGACCGTCTGCCGCGAGAAGCCGCATTGGGGCGCGCTGGGCGTGCCCTTCATGAACAGCATGACGGGGGCGGCCTTGACGAGCCCGTCCAGCCGCGCAAACAGCTCCTCCTTGCTAGCCTGCTGCTCGCCGGCGCTAAACTCGGGCGCGGTAGCGGGGTCGCCCTCGGCAGGCGCGTAGGCGCTGAGGTTCTTCGCCGCACCAGCACTCTGCCCCGCAGCAGCAGCGTCGCCGTTGGCGTCCTGCTGCGTCCCCGCGGGCTTGGTCACGGCCTGTGGCGGCGGCAGCCCCAGCTTGCCCGGGTTGCCCGCCTTGCCCGCGTGCTTCTCGACCGCGGCGCGCACCTTGCCCGCGTCCGACCCGGACACCGTCTCCACCGTCTGCCCGCCGCGCTGCAGCACTATGTACGGCACGGCCGTGACGTCGTAGGCTTCGGACACGTCGGGCAGCTCCTCGGCGTTGACGGCCACGAACACGACCGCGGCCGGCGTGCTCGCTGGGTACGTGCTCGCGAGCGCCGTCAGCACCGTCGTCATCTGCTTGCAGGGCGCGGCCCATGGCGCGTGGAAGTACACTACGAGCAGCGCGTCTGACGGCACGCTCGCCACGTGTGCTGCGAAGTCGGCGTCGCTCGTGATTTCCGTGACGGTGGCCATTTTGGAATGTGTGTGGTTGCTGTGGCGGTGCTCTTTGGAGGGTGGGTGAGTGAGGGTTGCGCGTGCAGATGCGGCGATGCGTCTTCCGGGCGGGAAGCTGTCGAGGTCTTCGTAAAACGGAGCTCGAGTCTGCCGTTTCGTTGGGAGCCAGTGGCAAGTTGGATGATTCACTGGAATGAGGTTTGCTAGTCGCAAGCAAAGCACGTCACCCAGCCCACTAACCCGGGCGGTCACCTTTTTGGGACTAGCTTGGGCGATTCTGCCCAGCACTTTACCGTCACCCCACCTCGTCAGACATATTCTACGATGATGAGGTTATTGACAAGGCTCTAGGGTCTGTAATGTAAAGTACGAGTGAGGATGAGAATCAACTTCATGAAGTTAGAGCGGGCGATTCAAACTATGGCAAAGGCCGCAAAATGGCGAGGTGGCGAGGATTGCGGGGCGTACGCAGAGGGGGAGGGGCAAGCAAGGGTCTTGAGGGGAGACAAAGTTAGGGATGAGATGCGAGGGAATCTTCTCGTCCAGATATCGGATAACACCCCTAGTTAAGCAACTCAGTGGTATTCGTGAGCTACCATATAGAGTACTGTACATACGCAGCGAGCGAAGCACCCAACAAGCACAAAAGTCAAATCAAGCAAAACAGCTCGCATTCCGGCGCTACTACAACGAGCGATCAAAAGAGTCTAAGCAAGTACCTATGCATGCATGCAAGCGCAGTGTAGTGTCGTGCCGTCTGCAGCCTATCACCAGCTGCAGACGACGACCCATCCATCTGCCTTCAAGAAAGCAAGCAAACTGCAGCAGTAGCAGCAACCAGAAATGTCAAGCGGCGCAATCCAACGCCGCAAAGTATGTATCCGTACATTACGAGAGGGGAGTATCAATCACTCTGAACCAAGAGAGAGTGCTTAAGGCAGTAGCAACAACAGCATCAGAAAAATCGACAAAGGAAATTAAATGCGACAAGCAGGTCTAGCGACGTGCAGCAGCGGCGTCGCACTGCTCGATGAAGCGGTAAATGCCCTCAATGCCCTGGTACTCAAGCGGGTCGGACGGGAGCGACTCCTCAAGGTGGCTTGAGTGAATGCTCTCATAGCCCGACGGCGTCGGTGACGAGACCCAAGGGTTCTCCTCGCAGACAATATCCTCGAAGTTTGCCTCGCTCAAGTCCGAGTGCGACGACAACGCTGGCGTCGAGAGACGCTCGATCTCCGGTGTTTGAGGCGTCAGCATCCCGCGCCAGTCGATGGGCTCCTCCTCCTGGTAGGCGAGGCGCTCGTCCGCGGGGCGGGCCAGGAACGACGACTCTGAGGGCGTCTTGCTCGGCGCGAAGGGGAACATGAGCGCGATCTCGGTGCCGACGAAGGCGTCAAAGTCCTCGTCTTGCTCAATGAGACCGCGCTGCACGCCCATCTCGTCGCACAGTCTTTCGACTGACTCAGCGTCGCAGCCGGGGAAGTGCACGCGCAGGGTCGAGCCCTGGTACGTGATTGGGAGGTCGCCAAGGCCTGCCAGACGGTTCAGGTCGTTAAGCACGATGGCAAGCTCCTTCAGCTGGCGGGAGAAGTCGACGGTGAGGACGTCAAGGAGACCTTCGGAGTTGAGGTTCATCTTCTCGGTCTGGCTGGAGAAACCAGACACGGCGCTGAGGGGGGTGAGCGCTGTGACGGAGGGGTTGAGGTTGAAGTTGATGAACGAGCCAGGAGTGGCCTTGGGCACGGTGTTCATCTTGCGCTCGACCTGGTCCTGGAGAGCGCTGACAGTCTTGAACCGCTTCTCGCCGTTGCGCGGGTTGACGCCATCATACTGCGCCTTCTTGCCGCCGATCAGAAAGGCACGGACGGCCTGCGAGACATTCTGAACGACCTGCGCCGGCGCGGCGGGCGAGTGCGAGAAGTATCTGGCACCGCCGACTCTTCCGCCACCAAGCGTGTAACCTCCGGCCGTCCTGCCTAGCGTACCACCGGTAAGGTTCGGCCGCAGCGTGGATGCGAACGGAGCGCGTCCGGTTGACAGGTTGATGGCAGTACGCACGCGAGAGCTAGGGAAGCTCGCGCGGTCATACTTGGCGGATTGCGTAGCCTGGGTGGTAAAGCGACGGACAGCGGCATTGATGGTGCTGTGAGTCGTGTACCAGCGGCCCTTGCTCTGTTTGAGGGCGGCAATGCGGTGGAGCGGGTGCTGCTTCGGAGCATTGCGGGCATAGACGGGGGCGAGTTCAGCCTCGGTAGGACGAATCGAAGGAGGTAATTTGTTCTCTATAAGCTGTTTGGTCTTCTTCCAAGCTTCTCTTTGAGTCAGACGCACGTTAGCAATGGTGTTACCCGGAGCACAGGGGCGGTGGAAAGTTGCTCACTTTAGAAGCCTGGAGTTTCTGGCCACCAGCTTATGCAGGTGACCAACAGAGGGCGCCATGATGGGTTTGGTCGAAGATGCCTCGTAAGGCGGAGTGGAGTGATGAGGTGGGGAGACAAGAGGAACTGGAGGTGGCGACGGCGGCGATAAGTAGCCGGCGCTGTGGCGGTGCTCGTCACGTGCTCAGCCCAGCAGCACCAACAGGGGTCCTGAGTGGACGACGGCAGCGCAGGTACATGTGAAGGTACATGCACAATTGCAGCCATGTCTGACGACGAGGCCGATCCCGAGCTCGTCGCTCTTCTGCGTGCCCACTTGGGCCTGGACGGCAACAAGACCAACGCGCCTCCGGAGACCAAAGTCCTAGACAATGCATCCTTCATCTGCAACAACAGCATTGATGTCGCCCTGGACATGCGCGGTACTCAAGCCGCCGCTGAGACTATCTGGAAGCAAATGGAGCAGCGAGGCTACAGCACTGGTACGTGGTCTGAACACGAGCTGCATCCCAAGAGCAAGGACGAGAGCACTGTGAATTTTATTTTCACCATGGACCTCCTGAATTTTTGTTTTTGGTCGGAGAAAGGCCCGGAAGAAAGATTTGCTGTCGCGTACAAGGGAAGGAAATGGACTGGCTACTGGGGTTTAGTCGCTGTCCTGCAGCGCGCTCTTGAAGGAGGTTCGTGGCTGCCTGATGCATGACATCCGCTCTGATACTAATTCCAATCAGGAATCCCTATCACGACTCCGTCGTTCTGGGTCGACGAAGAAGCATGCACAGAGGAAGTACTTCGTACTGTTTTCCAATCAGCGACAGACGAGGAAGCTCCTTTATTCAAAGAACGGATGGCATGTCTAAGAGAAGCCGGACATGTTCTGCAAGAGGTTAGTTCCCTTATGTCCAAATCAATACCTAAACTAGCAAGTGCTCATTCAAAACTGCCTTCAGGAGTTCGATGGCAGTGTCACGACCCTCATCTCTGACGCCCGCAACTCTGCTGCCGCATTGGTGAATCTACTAGCAGACAACTTCCCCTGCTTCCGCGACGAAGCCACTTTCGAGCACAAGAAAGTGCGCATCATGAAGCGGGCCCAGATATTCGTGGCCGATCTATGGGCCGCCTTCGACGGTGACAGCTACGGCGAGTTCTATGACATTGATAAGATAACCATGTTTGCCGGTAGGTTGCCAATCCATACATTTGCGACCCGGAGAACGCTACTAACAACGTTCTAGATTATCGTATCCCGCAGATGTTGCACACACTTGGTGTTATATCTTATAGTCCACCGCTCGAGGCTCGCATCCGGAGCCTTCAGGAGATCGAGTCTGGACATAGCTGGGAAATCGAGCTCCGAGGTATGTTGGCATCAGTTCATCCATGTTCCTCATGTGCGCTTCTCTAACTAGAAAACAGGTTGCAGTATCTGGGCCGTTGAGCTGATCAGACGCGAGATATTGAAGCATCATCCGGAGGCCAAGGTCAATGCCATCTTGATTGACTTCTTCCTTTACGACACCATGAAAGAGCTGGAAAAGGCTGGGAAAGAGCAGATACCCCACCACCGGACTAGGAGCATCTGGTACTGATGCTTATACTCTCGCAATACAACCTGGCATTTCATAGACCTTCCTCATCATGTAAGGAATTCGGTGAACGAAAGGGCTTGCAGAGCTATGCATCGGAAGGCTGTCAAGGAGGCGTTTGGTCCCAATTAAGGTAAACGGGCATCTCATATTTCAATCGGGCACATGCCATTACAAAATGTTCGCGCTTAGAGTTTAGAGACGACGCTCATCACGTAGGAACCAACACTGAAGTATTCAAGTGCAAACTGCTGCTACAATTGATTTTGTTTTCGATACATCCCGTGACTGGTCAGTAGAATTGTAGTAGTATACCATCTCAAAGTATCATGAACTTGGTTCTCAGAATACTCGATCAACGAGGTCGCTACTTCCTTCATCTCTTAGACCTTCCTCGTCATTTGGCTCCATGCGCCCGCACAAGCACACTTGTTCTGCGGCATTCCGAGCCAAGAATCCAGATCCTCCATGATGTTCCCACATCTCGTACAGCGCCTACGCTTGCCCTCCTTTTCGGAGAGGACGGCTTTCCTGAGCACATCGACTGTGTTCTCCTGCGCCCACCTTATCGACCTGCCATCCTCGTGCAAGCACAACCAACGCAAATCATGAAACATGACGTTCGCGGGGTTCACCATGTCGAGCACTTTGTCGACGACAGTCGTCAGCAAGCCCGTCACGACTGGCATCAGGAGACCAGGGATCTCGGCCTTGATCAGCATTTCGCGCTCGATAGCTTTGCGCTGCTCAATGCTAAGTTGGGTGGCTGCGTAGACTTTGCGCACTGCCTGGTCTGTTTCTTGCACCATGAATGCCATCGGCGGCGGCTGTACAGGCGAGTTGATGACAGTGGCGAGCAGTGCATTGAAGGTGGCTCGATGCAAAACTGTCGGCGCGAAACGCACCTGCATTTGGCTAGCACTGAGCAAAGCTTGTAAAGGTCCGCGTGAGACACGGAAAAGAGCCCGTGGGTAACTGCAAAGGAGAAGAAAAATGGCTGGAGAATTCATTTCTTGGACTGTATAGATGGTAGCGGATTAGTGCCAGCGACAATATTGATTTTCCAAAGGATGACATACGCTTTTGTTGGATGAACTCTCTGTCACCCTCGTGCCCCTTACATCGCTTCGACAACTCGATCAGCTCATCGAGTATATAGACCATAACATCGGTTGTCCATTTGACTGGACCGGTGATAGCCTTTGCAGCTTCTGTACTCGAAGTAAGTCTCGCGAAAGCATAATGTATGTCTGCTGAGTTTGAACATACCTTGGGAAAGAGCTTCTGGCTTCGTCCTTACGGCCATGGCAAGGTTCCAAGAAGTGAGTCGTAGATTAAGAGCTATCCAAGCAAGTTTTGCTGAGAGGTTTCTCTTCCCGTCTGTGCCTGTTCCGATAAGGTTTTGTGCGCTCAAAGATCCTCGCAGCAAGCTGTTGCTGAAGATTTGTTGGAGTGTTTTTTGAGGGAGTTCTTCCGCCGTGTAATCGGCTGTCACATTTGTTGAGTAATGAGTGCCAATTAGGAAAGCACGCGCCAAGTCTACTTCGAATTAGATGGGGTCTTTCTTTTCCTAATAAACAATTTGACTTACCTAGATCAATGTCTGGAGGCATGATCGCGAACAGATCGTCCGTACTGCTGTACTGAAGGGATGCCGAGCTGTATTGCAAGACGAGTGCTGACATAGCTGCGGATATTTTCGCTGGCTGGCGTCAATAAGGCACTTTTTTTTAGCCATTGACATTTACTTACGATCGTTTTCCTTGCTGGTAAGAGGGCCTAAACCATATTCCATATTCTTCAGCGTAATCGTGCCGTCGTGTTGTACCAATGCTGCAATGCAGGCGCTAGGTGATAAAGCCAAGTGTAAAGCTTACGGTGATTGTCAGTGGTAGTCGAGTCAGTCGGGCATGTTCTAGTACTCACCGGGTTCATGTTTGGAGAAATCGAACCCAGCCTGGATCAGGGAAGACACTTTCTCTTCATTGAAATCTGCCACCATCCTCTCCATGGTGTACCGATCTCTAAACTCCGTTGTGCCATTACTCTGGAAAATAGCAAACTTGGTATGGAAGTCAAGGGACCATATACCAAGCGTTACTGAGTTCATGACAATATCGGGTTGGCGCTGGAACTCCAGACTTTGCTACAGGCAAGGATCAGCATGATTCATTAAGCATGACTATCGTAACTTACGCGCTGCCCACCCGTGTTTGACGATCGCTTCTTGGCCGTAAGCTGCTCAAAGGCCGGGTGAAGACTATTTCTAGTCTCTCTGAGTTCCCATCTTGCTAATATACTGAACGGCTGCTGTGATTGTTGCGCTTGATCCATCAGGGACGTTGCAGCAGCTGGCGTGTGACAAAAGACTGCCATGACCGTTGGATGAGAAATTCCAGTATGCGGACCTGGTTCAGGGCCAGTAGGAACAAACATGAGATGTGTGAGCTGCGCAGGTTGAGAAAGTCTATGGTTGGGTTCGAGGGAGCCACCGCCCGCATCGAAACCGGTGCTCAATGGCAAGCAATTTTCTTCAGACTTTAAGGCTGTCACCTCAAGGATTGGTGTTGGTGGTGGATCAATGCGCTGTCGGTTAGGGGGTATATTCCAATTGATCTTTACTCGAAATACGTGCAATGTGCCCGATTCACTGTGGGCAACAAGAAGCAGTGAGTTTTCTCGAGAGCAATTAGCAGGGTTCTTTTCATCGTGGATGGCGCTAAGTACCTTGGTCGGATGCGAACGAGGCATGAGTAAAAGCATCTTTAGCTGAGTTTGAGGCCTCTAGTTCTGCAGTCGCGTCGAGCCAATGATTTCCTTCAGCTTGAAAAAGAAGACGAATCGTTCCACCGCGAGTTAAGCACAAGAATGCTGCTTTGCTGCCACCTTCAATAGGATTATGGGGCTCTTTCCATTGGTGGCTCGTCATACGATACTGCCACTTGCCTTCATCACGGTCAGCCGACCACAGCATATGATACTACATCTAGTCAGCAATAGCACCCCCGGTGTTAAAAAAAAACAAACATACTCTGTGTTGCTGTGGATAGACGGGCAGCCAGTGTAAGCCGACAATAGCCCCCGTTTCGGTCTCCTGGTCGGTAAAGTTGTCTCTAGACAGCCGCATTCTGTCCAATGCTGGCTCAGCAGTGAAGATTAGTATTCTACCAGCTGCGTCTATGACAGCCAAGTCAACACCCAGGTGGCCCCAGGACACGTGGACGATAGGAAACTCGTCATGGACGGTATGGATTGGGAGGGGAACTTCGTCCCCCAAAGCCCACTTCCCGTCAGAGGGATTCCGCTGAAATGCGCGGAGGTTTACGCCATGGCCATCGCGGGTAATTGATGCTATGCAGCCACTCCTGGACCAAGAGATAGACCTGCTTGCCGTCAACATATAGAAGAGATGGGCGAGTTATACAGGGGAGAGCTTACTGACAACATCCGCTCTCCTGCAGCTCATTCAGACGCTGCGAGAGGCCTCTCAAGGGCGAAGGGGCGACGGAGATGGGTATGGGGCCTGACTCGTTGAAGAGATCTTCCATGTATTGGTCGTCGTCCATGATCAGAGGCATGTCCACGCGGCGACAAGGCTCTTGTAGGGGATCTCAAACACGGATTGACTTCATTACTGGCGAAAGAGCACAACTAGACATCAAGCGGGGGACAAGAGGGTGAAAGACAGGCGCGCGCTATTATGCTCGATACAGAATGCAGTCACGATGAGACTCGGGCACGCGAGATCGCCATGCAGGGCTGGAAGGCGTCGCGCCAAGGCGGCACTAGCCCTCTTTTCGGCTAAGTCGAGGCGTGTCAAGGCTCTCTCGCGACCGACGCACGACTCCATCGCGACTAAAGCACGCTCGATGTTGTCCCGTCAGCACCCCCTGCCCGCTGCCGGTCACGCGTGCATTTGCTTGTCTGACTGTGCGGCCAGACGTGGATGAATCTGATGCGGAGGCCCCCCTCGTACTTCGTACATAGCCAAGACTAGGGACCGCGACCGGCACAAGGCCAGGAGCTGGACGCTGGTAGAACCAAACTTCGCGGCAGAACAAAGCCAGAGAGGCCGGCGGACGCTCGGAATCCCCCCAGAAATCCCCCTCGTCCTCATGGTGGAGGCCGCGCGAGCATCAAAATAAACAGCCGTCACTGCTCTCGCGCCAAGCGAATCAGCTCCGAGCTCCCACGTCGCGAGAGACCTCATCGTTCCCCAACCTCTCGTCCTTCACAATCCACGCTCGCCCGTGCCCACTTCACCTCTTCCCCCACCGCGCCTGCCCCTGCCGACGCGGTCGCGGCCCTTTCGCGACCCGATCTTCTGCCATTTAGCGACTGCCCTCTACCTGTTTCCCATGTTTTAGACGCCCCGCCTGTGTCTTGCCGCATTCCCCTCTGCCGACCGCGGCTCAAACCCTCCCTTCTTCACCATGTCTTTCGTCGACTTTTCCGACCAGAGCGACCTGAGCACGCTCGGCTCTCGCACACCCTCGCCGCCGCCTAAAGACGACGTTGGACGCTACCCCTCTCCACCTCTGTCGCAAGACCCTTCCACCAAAGGCTCGCCGCTGCCAGAGAGCATGGATCCCGCTACCGCTGGCGATGACGGCCCTCCACGCAAGAAGAGACGTACCACCAAACCCGACACGCGCACGACGCGTCATTTGGACCTCACTGCAGAGCTCGATGAGAACGATGAGAGCCAGAAGGAGGCTCTCGATCTATTGCTCAAGGTCCTTTACTCGAGTAGGAAAATCGTCATGATTGTGGGCGCAGGGATATCCGTCTCAGCTGGAAGTGAGATCCCCCTTCCCGGTCGCAACGCCAACCTCAATTGACTGACGATGTTCCAGTTCCCGATTTCCGTTCTGCCAAAGGTCTCTTCAACACATTGCGTCAGCAACACAATCATATTTCATCTGGAAAGGATTTGTTTGACGCGTCCGTGTACCGGGATCCCTCTACGACTGCGTCGTTTCACGACATGGTGCGATCGTTATCACAACAAGCCAAGTCGGCGAAGCCGACTTTGTTTCACCACCTGATCGCGACTCTCGCGGACGAAGGACGACTGTTGCGCCTCTATTCCCAGAATGTCGATGGAATCGAGACATCCCTTCCGCCTTTGAACACACAGATCCCGCTTCCGCAGAGGGCACCGTGGCCCAAGACGGTGTTGCTCCACGGTGGGCTAGATAAGATGGTCTGTGCGAAGTGTAACGACTTAACGGATTTCAACCCAGATATTTTCGACGGCCCAATCCCCCCTGCATGCCCGGCATGCGTCCAAACAGACCAAGTCCGGACACAACACGCAGGAAAAAGAAGCCATGGAATCGGAAGATTGCGGCCGCGAATGGTGCTCTACAACGAAAACGGCCCGGATGAAGAAGCAATTGGTTCCGTCACTAACGCTGATTTAAGAACTCGGCCGGATGCCCTTATCGTCGTTGGTACCACGCTCAAGGTTCCTGGCGTGAAACGCATTGCCCGTGAAATGGCCAACACTGTGAGAGACCGGAGGGGTGGTTGCACTATCTGGATCAACAACGAACCTGCGCCAAAGGTTCAAGGCTTGGAAGACTGTTGGGATTTGGTGGTTAAGGGGCCTTGCGATGCCGTCGCGGAAAAAGCTCGCCTTCGGTTTTGGCATGACCGGTACGAGTTCGCGGAGGTCACAGACGAACAAGTACGCGCAGCAAAGGAGAAGCCCAGCCCAATTGTGGCGGTTCCATCACCGCGCAAGAACAGACATGTCTCCAAGGATAAGGGTATCTTGACGCCGTCCGCAAGCCCTAAGTTGAAGCCGCAGCCTGATACCATTTCCGTTGTTCGACCCACAACGCCGACGAAAAACAAGAAGTTTGCTGCAACAAACAAGAGGAA
This sequence comes from Aplosporella prunicola CBS 121167, assembly GCF_010093885.1. NCBI lineage: Eukaryota > Fungi > Ascomycota > Dothideomycetes > Botryosphaeriales > Aplosporellaceae > Aplosporella > Aplosporella prunicola. The sequence continues at coordinate 731,015 of NW_022983532.1, read as the reverse complement.
GACTTTAGTAGTGGGTGAACCCAAACCTGCGCCTAAGGGGAAAGCTAGCAATGCAAAGGCGGCACCTCAGAAGAAGGCCGCGCCAAAGAAGAAGGCGACCACGAAACCAGTAGCTCCGAAGCCCGCCGAGAAGATCACGAAGACTTTCACAGCCTCAAAGCCCGCTGCCCAAGAAACCAAGATGATCACGAAATTAAAGACCAGGGCCCAGTCAAGAAGTAGGAGAGCCGAGCCTGAGAAGGAGCCCATGGCACCCGTATCACCGCAGGAGGCGCGCAACAATACAAGCCCTCCCTATGCCGAGCCTGACAAGAAGGACTCCGCTGGTACTGACCCTTTGGACACTGGTATTGGCAGAATCAAAATTGAATTGACTGGGCCGATCGAGACGGTGAAGATGAGGCATTCCGGGACGATTTCGCCTGGTTCCGTGCCGAAAAACATGGAAAGACTCATTGACTGACTCATCGGATGGGTTCCCTGGTTCAATTAGGACAACCGAGTTTTGTTTTGCATCACGTGTACGAGGAAGAGGGGGTATTTCGGATTTGCATCACCGATACGAGTGAAGATTCGCATAATGCATGGATGAAATGGCGGGTCGCACCGGTATTGTGTGCGACATACAGACATTCATAGGACACGGAGTTTGGGAGAGAAGAACTGGGAGAACCTAAAGGGATGGCTGGGTTCCTTTGTACAACGTGAAATTCCGATTTTGCGACGGCGTTTCCTTTCGACCTTGGTTGGTCGTTATGTTTCTTTTGCTTTGGCATCATCCACCTCTTTTTTCTGCATTCGCTTTGGCAATATTTCAACCTCATACGTTCGATACCCGCGCACTCAGGTGCAATGGAGTGGAAGCGCATGTGGATGCGGGCCGCTGAAATTGAGGATGGACGGTGATGACATTAGGTATTTCTACTTGCTTGCTGGCTGGACAGTAAGGATGACCATGAATGGAGTTGTGGAAAGTACTACTTATCTGTATGTGCGTATGTGAATTATGAAGACAGCCCAAAACCGACCATTGGAGGAATGCCCGTGGAGAAATGCCGGCAGATTTTCGCGTCTGGTTTTCGCGCCCATGAGCCATGAGCTGAACCATCCAACCTTGTCTCGTCCCCGTCCGCTCATACTTCAGAAACATTACTACCTTACCTTCCTGTTTGCATGGATAGGATCTAGCCAAGACCGACTTCCTTCGCTCCTGTCAAGCTAAAATTCTAGACGCCTTTTGTTCGACAACTTCACTACGCTCAGATGCAGGAATATCTGATTCGGGTCGTGCAAGTGCACCCGAGTTTCCGCAAGGCGGAACTAGAGGCTCTGGCTACGTATGCTGGCATTGAGATCGAGTTCGTTGCTTATAGTGAAGATGTAGGTTTCTTTCTGTTTCTCGTATTTATGTTGTTGTAAGACACTCTTCATGCATGTTTTCCTCTTTCCTGGTGCCTTTATCAATACAGTCAACCCTGGTTACGACGTTTGGGCTGGTCAGCAGTTTCAGACTGTTAACATAAGCCTGGTGTGTTTACAAAGTCTTTCTCGTTATAATGGCAAAGGTATGCGAAAGGATACGCAAACTCTAGCCGGATATATCGATGAACACCTTTAAAGGTCGGGATTTGATGACCAAATCAACCGTTGTAGCCAGGTTTGGCTGTAGGTTACTTTTCTCCAAACAAGAGTCAGAGCAGCCTGAGATGTTTAGCTCTCAGCCCAAACATCTTATTTTCCCTATCTTCAATCTTGTCACATGACTCATCATTATCATAGTCCCCCTTCTGCATTGTACGGCTCCCGTCCGACGATGCCGCTCGCGCCCTGATATCCCGTTCGGTCTTGAGTGCAGCTATCTACGAACTCTGGGGAAGTGGGAGCACGTACGAGGACTTGCATACCTCAATTACCGAACGCACGCAATCAAGATGGCCGGCATACAAAAACGATTCCTTCCGCTTCTCCGTCGATTCTTTCCAGGGGAAACGCAGCAACTCGCAACAACGCGAAATCATTGACACGTTCCGGTACATGGGCTTCGAGGGCCCGATCCGCATGAAGGATCCAGACCTCCACCTGACCATCTTCGAACATTTCGAGATGCACACGCCAGAGCCACACGCAATCTACCTTGGCCGCCATATTGCAGACTCTGGACGCCGAGCAATCGTCAAATACGATCTCAAGAAGCGTTGCTACATCAGTACCACAAGCATGGACTCGGAGCTTGCTCTCGTGAGCGCTAACATGGCCCTCGCAGGGCCTGGAAAGCTGTTCTTCGACCCCTTTGCCGGCACCGGCAGTTTTCCTGTTGCTTGTGCGCATTTTGGCGCTATGGCGCTTGGTGCAGACATCGACGGGCGGAGTATCAGGGGAAAGGCAGGGAAGGACGTACTTAGCAACTTCAAGCAGTATGGTCTGATGGATAAGTGTCTAGATAACTGTATCTCGGACCTCACGAACACGCCTTTGAGGAAGGCGAGGTGGCTTGATGGTATTATCTGCGACCCGCCATACGGCGTAAGAGAAGGTCTGAAGGTGCTAGGAAGAAAGGATGAAGGAGGCAAGGAGGCCGTGATCATTGATGGCCAATATGCGCATCTGTAAGTGACTCAACTAAGCCCCAATGCACTACGGAAGCAGGCATGTTAACAGCACGCAGACGCGAGGGCTTTATCCCACCGAAGAAGCCCTACAGCTTCGAAGCCATGCTGGACGACATCATGGAATTCGCAACCGACATGCTCGTCGACGAGGGCCGCCTATCCATGTGGATGCCAACCGCAAACGATGAAGACATCGAGCTCGCCATCCCGACACACCCCTACCTCGAAATCATCAGCGTCTGCATCCAGCCTTTCAACAAGTGGTCTCGGCGCCTCTTGACGTATCGCCGGATCCCGGACGCGCTGGTGGACAAGACGGCATCGTGGACGAAGCGGGAGTTTGGCAACGGCGTCCATGCGGATGAGCTCAACTCGTTCAGGAGAAGAGTAAGTTGAGGCAAAATTGAAATAACACTCAGGACTCGAACTAATAGTCTTCAGTACTTCCAAGGCTTCAAGGGCGCAGACGAAGGCGAGGATCCTTCAACGCCTGTATCTGCGAGCGCGGCGATCGACCAGGCGGCTGCGGACAAGATCTCAGAGCTCAGCATATCGGAAGACGCCACACAGCCGTCAAAATAAGGCACAAGAAGCCATCAAATTGCCAGCGTCACGGTTGCCAGAATGTCTGCTTGTATCCGAGTCCACAATGCTGGCCCAAAAAGGAAGGCGGTCAAGCGGTTGATCAGGCGACGGGACATTCCAGGAGCATCAATGACGTCACGAACGTCAGCGAGCAGCTCACCTTGGATCCGTCTCTCCTCTCGGGCGCTCATAAAATCAATCTTCATCAACCTCCAACCACAACCTGCCAATTACCTCTTACCAAACCACCAAGCCTCCAATTGACCATCCACGAAACCAACACCCGCACACAACCACCCGACCACATAAATCGCTGTAACCATGTCCGCCAGCAACGCCAACACCAACCAGCAGCCCGGCCTCGTCGCCAGCCACGCCGAGTACATCAAGGGCGCCGCAGAGGTTCGTCACTTCCTCCCTACACCCTACAACCCTACACCATACACCCTAACCCCATTCCTCCACCACTCCCTCCTTGCCTCAGCAGCAACGCAGCAGCTAACCCCCCACCCACAGAGCACCATCGGCGGCCTAACCGGCAACCAAGCCTGGAGCACCTCGGGCGAGCAGGACAAGGCGCACGCGGTCGACGCAATGAAGGCCGCGAGCGAGAACCGCGACCCCGCTACCAGTGGGTATGGGCGCGCCGAGGAGCTTGCGGGCAAGGTCGCTGGGTGCGAGGGCATGGAGCGCGAGGGTGCGGCGTCCAAGGAGAAGAAGCAATAGATGCGTGTAGACTTGGGAAGGAGTGTTGGGGCTATTTATGGATTAATGAGTTTGGTATGACTGTGTACGATGTTGCTGGTGATGTTGGGGTGGTGGTGATGTGGTTTGCTGGTTGAGCGTGAAAGGACTGGAAGCATGCCGGTGAGCATTGGCTTCGGAGGCATGGTTTAAAGTGGACGATGCTTGTCTCCACTCTTTATCCACTGTGAACTATCCTGAAGGCTTTGCTTGCAACATCTGACTCTCTGAATGGCGATAGCAGCAGCCTGGACAGGAGAGCAACTATGTTAACTTCAAGCACTACTTCACCAAGCGAGCACAATTCCTGTCATAAGGTAACACCCTATATTAATCGCTCGTACGGCTGCAGGTCATAGCAGTGACTGCGCCTACCGCTACTAGGTATATACTCTCGACGTACAGGATGGTACCTCTTTCCCGTCAACTCGGTTGCCAATGTCATGGAATATACATGATAGCTAGCTAATGAGGAGTTACTGGACAGCGTGATTGGGATTGGCCACCATGCACAAGGCGAAAGGCAATGACTAAGGAAAGACTAATAAAGAGAGCCAATGAGTACTGAATTGTTGTGAAGCTAATAACTGGATTGTCAAGTGACAAGCTCTGAGAGTGCTCGCCCTCATGCCTGCTGTACAACAAAGCAATAAAGACGTGTGTTGCAATTAACACCAAACGACGTGACCCTGATACACGTGTGTTCTTCTCGTGAATGTGACTGCGAAGGAAAAGACAGCAGATGCACCCACCCCGCTTTTCGAATGAGGGTATCGTCAATATCCGAACTCCAGTTCAGGGAACTGGGAAGACTGGACACGAAATCCCTTCACTTCTCAGACCTCCTCTAGCCAGTGAACGACATACTAAAGAATTCCTCCACTCCAGCATCCTTGTCCTTGTCATCCGTATTCTTGTCATCCGTATTCTTGTCATCCGTATTCTTGTCATCCGTATTCTTGTCATCCTTGTTCTCCTCTTCTCCTGAATTCCGAGGGCTTTCTTTGCTAATTATCTCGAGGAACTTCTTTTCGCTGATCGGTCTAATGCCTCTTCTCATAACCGAATCAATTGTCAGTCGGGGAGCATTGGGACCCATCACGATCAGGGTGTGGGTCAACGGAAGATCTCGATCCCCCTCAATTCTAGCACCAGCCTCCTTGGCCAAAACCTTTAATATCGCAGAGTTGTAGGTCGGCATATTGCCACGAAAGCCGACCGTGTAACCTTTGAGTGAATCCTCTTTGACGCACCCCTTAGGAAGATCGTTCGGCCCCTCTGAAAGTGTAATGCCTGATACATCTTCTCCCATTTGGTTCTGTACCGCCATATCGCTGGCCTGGATGTACTCGCTGGTTTGTATATCGAGCTTTTGGACGCTTGCCTGCCAGTTACTGAGCGGGCTGAGAGCATTTTCTTTCTCAGCTTGTCTCTCGGCCTCTTCTTTGTTGTCGTAGAAGTTCAACATTCTTAACAAGACAACGACGTAGATGAACTTTTGCCTTGGGTCACGACCAGCCCCCATCCCCATGTCAAATGGGGGGATGGGCATTTCCTTGGAAGCACTGAAAGGCTGCATGATTGAGTGGAACGATAGATGTAGAGGTGCGTAAGCAAAGAGCGGTTCCGTTGGGATAAGCAGATGTTGAGCAGAGTAATGATTGACTCTTGATGTTGCTGTAATTGAAATTATGCAGTGATGAAGCTGTCGATGTAAGAGAAATGGTGTGACAAGTGCTTCGAGAACGAAGGATTTGGACGACCGACTTCAATTGATATGGAAGGAGGAATTGGAGTAAAGAGAGCCCACGTCCTCAGAAGCATAAGGCAGAGACGACCCGATTCGGGTTAGTTCCAGGCATTAACAGGCGCGGCTTCCCCGTGAGCGAAAAGCACGTGACTCGATATCCGCTAATTAACGGCATTTTACAACAAGGGGTTGATAGGTTTAGTCGTGGCCACACGAACGTCGCACCTTCAACAACCTCGAGCTAGACACTCTGTCTCTGCGCGGCACAAGCTCCGCCACTGCGCCTCTCTTCTCCGATTTTGCCAGTTCCTGTGCACTGCCTTCTTGCAGCTACCGCGGGTCTTTGATCTCTGCATCATGTCTTCCCAAGACGATTTGGATCTTCTGGCTGCCGTATGTGTCCGCCTTAGACCTTTCCCATGAAGGGAGGGGGTGCTTCCTTTGGAAGCTTCCGTTCGGCTGACTCCCGAGGAAGCTTTTGACGAATCTCCGCAACACGAAAGCAACATTTGGCGAAGACAGCAACCAGTACCAGGAGATGAAGGCCATGGTCGATGAGCACATCTCGGCGTCGGCAGTGACGTTAGAATCCAAGGATTCCAAACCCTCGAATGCGCCTCCCCAGCAGGAGCAGGCGCAACCGCAGCACTTCTTCAATCTGGCTTTCCGTCCTCGCATGGGTTGAAGCAGAGACTTGGAGAGACATTTTTATTAAAGCGCGCTTTCACGCGGTCCGCTAACGGAAGAGTTGCGATGGTGGTGGCCTCTTCGAGGTATCGAGGCAAGGTATCGAGGACAGAACTTTCAAAGATTTGGACAATCACGCCGGACTCCAGGCCTTCGAAAGGGGGGTAGTAGTGAGAGAGCAAGAAACAGATCAAAAACTCCGTCGCAATGCAGGTATCACTCCGGACAAGCAACGGATTCTCCAAAATTCCCAGCCAAACGCCCAACTGAGAACACGTGCTTCCAAGTGCCAACTGCCTTCCCTCTTGTGATAGAGCTCCTATCTCTCTCACGATCCTACGCGCACTTGGCCTGGCGCGTTTTTATTCCAGGCTGCGCCTCCGCGTGGATCTGGGAAGCATCGATATTAGCAATTGCTGTATGCGTCCCGCCGCATTTCGTTGGTGCAATTGTTCCGCCCATAACCCGGATGCGATGTGCTGCCTGCAGTCGTCGTGACGTACTCTCGGTCGTACATTCGGATGGCGGCGTAACGCTGCCCAAGGGCATCATGAAATTATTCGATTCTCTTCAATCGATCAGTGGCTTCCGAACACCTCCCACCATGGCCATTCCCAGAGCTGCCAGCCCATTTGGTTCGCTAGCCTTGACGATGTGGGCTGCTGGAAGCATCGGGTTTTCCGGGCTAACCCTCGCCGCCTCTCTAGCCGCATGCTCAATAGCTTCCATCTCTTCTTTACAACCTGCATGGTCAAAGGGGCAGACAACAATCGGTTGTCTGAGAAGAATATCCTTTGCCGCTGACATTTGTGCCTGGCGGTGGTCAGCAAAGAGGGACCCGAATTTATTTCTTCTAAAAGGCAACATACCTTCACCGTTAAATAGTATTCGATCTTGTAGAGCGATGCAGTCGTCGTGAACCCGCTGACTGCGTACGAAGGGAACTTCTGATTTCCTCTAGGAAGGATCCCATCGCTATCCCTCAAATCTTTTGCTGGAAAGACAAGGCCCAGGTTCGTAAAATAGCCAGCTTCCGGCATCTTGACGCCAACAGCCTGCGTAGTTTTTGCCAATGTCTTCACCTTCCTACTCGGTTCATCACCCTCATGGTTGTATATGATCTCCTCGTCTATCCCGACTGTAATCTTTTGTATCGTGACCTTTTTGGCCTTAGACATCCAGTCCGGATTGGGAGAAAGTTTGATGTAGACGCTGACGGGATCGAGAGGTCCGTAAGACCAGCGAGGGAGAGAAATGCCAAGCGTGACGAGGTGGTCTGAGACGCGCTCGGCAGACTCTGGTCTGTTGTACATACCGAAGGTGGAAAGGGTATCATAACGGGATATCGGAACCGGGAAAGCATATTTCTTCTGTTCTGATGCACCTTGTTGCACCGTAACAACTAATTCATAGAACGTCTCGGCCGTGCGGCTGGGAAGCTGTAGGCTTGCAGGCGGCACCCTTCGCGCAACCTCTTCGCCCCCACGGCCGTATGGAATAAATATTACAAAGGGAAGGTCCATTGAAAGGATGTTCTCCGCTTCTCGGCCGAGTGGGGAGCGGTAGAGCAGCATCTCCTTGCCGACAATATCTGTAATTTCCTTGCGCGGCGCAGCAAGGTGCTTCTTGGTAACCGAGTCAGCGGAGGGGTGAATCGTCTCTCGACGCTGCAGGGCGATTGTGACGAGGGAAACGGCCACCGGGGCGGAGACGCCTATTAACGGGCGGATCTCGACTTTACCCTCTATGCGCGGCTAGAGAAGTGAGCGGAGGGGGACAGGCAGGAGGGACAAGCGCGGAGGAGGGCGACATACCAGCGTCGCAGATATGCCCGGATAGCCCACCAGGAAATTGCTGTTGGGCGGTCCGGAGACGCGCACAAATGCCGTCATGGTTGCGGTTCGTTCGTGAATGCAGGGCGCTGGCCAGCGGTGGGGACTGCATGAGAGTTCACCCTCTGCGCCCGGCTGCCCAACAGCTCTCTCGACGCGGGCTCGAGGACTTGGGTGACAATTCAACGGCCCCGGGTAGCGTGTGCGATGCGAGGAGGATGCGGTGATGCGGGTGCAAGCGTGCGCAAGGCTGGACCGGGGGCGGAGGAGATCAAGTGTATGTCCGTATGCTTGATGCTTATAGCTCGCGGTAAGCTACACGGCGGGGTCCATTCATCGGCGGGCTGGGCTCACGGGCGGACGAGGCGATGGACGGCGATGGGCGGCGACGGGGACGACGACGGCAGCAATGGGCAATGCTCGAGAGGCGGCGAGCGAGCGTGGAGCCGTGGAAATCGGCTGGCCGTCGGGATGAGCGTGTCACGATGCGCTGCTGGTCGGCGGGCTGTTTCGCTGTTTCGCAGGGCTCGGGGGATCCGCTTGGGCGATCATCAGCCGCAGCAGCGGCCACTCTGCGACTTTTCTACCTGGACGCCATCAAACCCAGTGACGACACATACTTCTCTGTCAGCAGCTGAAGCGTCAGCCGGGATGCCTCTGTCTGCTCCTGCACCATGTCCGTAACGGTAAGCTCCCTGCGCCGCGCGTGCGTTCCATCTCTAATCTCTCATCTCTCATCTCTCCTCAGTGCCCGCTAACCCCGCTCTTCAGCTGCACACCGATCTCGGTGATTTGAAAATTGAGATCTTCTGCGAAAGCGTTCCTCAGACCGCAGAGGTGAGAGCGCCCTCGACTCCGCTACCTTCGACCGCCCGCTAACCGCCCCGCTAGAACTTCCTCGCCCTCTGCGCCTCGTCCTTCTACGATGGCTCGCCCTTCCACCGCCTGATACCCTCCTTCATGGTCCAAACCGGCAGTCCTGCCTCCGACCCCAAGTCCAAGACTTCCACTTCCATCTTCGAGACGCCGGACCGTCTTTTCGAAGACGAGATCCGTCCTGCTCTTCGACACAACGCGCGCGGCATGGTCAGCATGGCAAACAAGGGCCCCAACACCAACGGCAGCCAGTTCTTCATTTGCTTGGCCTCGGCTCCTCACTTGGACGGGAAGAATACCGTTTTCGGCCGTGTCATTGAGGGATTGGATGTGCTCGACCAGCTGGAGGGTCTTGAGGTAGACAAGAAGAACCGCCCTAAGGAAAAGGTGGTTATTAAAAGCGTCACCATCCATGCCAACCCATTGGCCGGTTGAAGAAGGCGGGGGCTGGATGCGGACGAAGTAGATTCGCATGGTCAACAGTCTCCTGGGAGCAGTGCAGGCTTGTAGAAGAATCGCAAGCCGAAATCTAGGACGGAAGCCAATTAATACACAGTGAAATGATGTATAAAAGGCTATTGGGGACTATCATATGTCCTATGGTAGCTCGATAGGAAGGGGTCGAATTAAATCGGACTACAGATAGCGCGTAGCTCTCTCAAGCTGCTTTTCTGCTTCGCCTAGAACCAGGCTTCTTCGCCTCATTATCTCCGTTGAGTGCCTCGCCTTCCTTCTCGGAGCTCTTTTCGGCAGCCTTTTTGGTCTTCTCCGCTTCCTCCTTTTCTTTCTTCTGTTTTGCGCGCTCCATTGCGCCTTTCTTTTCCAAAGCCTCTATGGTCTTCTCGGTAGCTTCCCATAGATCCTTTTGCACTTTTTCGTCTTGTACATCCGACCTCATGAATTTAACCTCTCGACATTCTTTCAGGAACTTACCACCCTCTGTACGTCCGAGTTGAACATCCATGGCTGCCCAGAGGTAAGTCTGTGCACCTTGTTGAGGACTTTTCAGGAGCAACCACCACAGCGGCCACATCACCAAGTACAACGCTAAGCCCCAAAGACTGCCGAAGGTAAGGTACCGGCGCATACCAGGCGTCCGACTGAAGCCTGGATCGATAACGAACACACGCGCATTCATTGGCATCTTGTCGGAGCGCACATATGTCGAGAGATGTTTCTGGAACGCTGAGGCGAAGGTCATGATAGCGAGTTTCGATGTCGCAAATGCGGAGGAGGCCGCAAATTTGACAGGCTCAGGAGCCCGACCGCCCTTCTTCGGTTTTGGCTTCACAGTCTTCTTGTCATCCTTGTTGGCCGCCTCAAGTCCTGGTAGTTGGCCTCCCATGTACGAGCTGCAAGTGCTGAAAAGAATCCGGACGTCTCGGTCGGCAGGTTGTGCTCGGATGGCGGGACTAAGTATACTGAGGAGGTGGAAGTTGGCCATGTAATTCAGTCCCCAGCTTGACTCGAGCCCATCCTTCGTTGTGGTTGCCTTACCCCCTGGGGGAGTCAGGGTGTTGGCGCATAATACGATCATGTCCAGGCGGCGAGGGGGAGCATTGTCTACCCATTTGGTAGCGAACAGGCGGATACTATGCAGAGAAGAGAGGTCGCAATGTTCGGCGGTGATAAGATGGTTCTTGGTTTGGGCTCGCATGTCCATAATATAGTCGACGAGGAAAGGATCGGAGAGCTCATGCTGGGTCAGGAGGACTAGCTGAGCTCCGCGGATTGCCAATTCACGAGCGACTTGCGCGCCAACACCAGCGGTGCCACCCTGTACATGAGTTATTAGTAAAGTTACTACCACAGATGAGAGGCTTACAAAACCTACCGTGATCATGACCACCTTCGAGTGCATCTTTCGTTCGGAGGTGTTCGTGGCGCCGCCAAAGTAGATTTTCAGGAAATATAGTAGAGCAAGCCATGGCACAGCTTTGATGACAGGCCAGGCATATGGTATGCTCGAGACGCCATCGAAGAGAGCCTGAACGGCAATATAGACGGGCATTGCTGCATTGAGGACAGCAATGTAACTTCTGGATGCGCACGAGTCCGGGATAGTCGGACGAATCTTATCGTTATCTCCTCGGAATTTATCGCGGCCCGGCATAGGTTCGACGGCGGCCGGCGGTTGGTCGGTAGATCCAGAATAGGTAACTACCAGGCACCCGTCCGTTTTTGGCCTCTCTCTGTCAAGCCATCCTTGCTGTCTTCACCATATACCATGATGGATTTTCCGTGGCTTGAACAATATATTGTCTTGCCCGCGTGGTTGCCTTGCCCAAGGCCCAGCGCCGTCCGTGACTGGACAGAATGGAACCAACAATGGAACCATCCGTCAATTCGGGTTTCTTTGACTCACCAGTGAGTGTTTGTTGTTGCACACCATCAAGGCAACAGTAGGTACTAGCCAGGGGTGACGAGTCTGCGTGAGGTACTTAATCCTGCCGGATATGCTGTCTTCGAGGCTCTACATCTACAATCTTTTCTATCCCATCCAATTTCATGGGTCTCATCATTACCGAAGACAACGAAGACTTCAGCAACGGATCGCTCACCGAAGAAGAAGGGATCGATGAAACCATGGAAGCTGTTGCCCAGGCTATGGAAAACCAGTCCGGCATCCAGTACGCTTCCAAGGGCATGAAGTGTACTGTCAGAGACCTGTACCAAAGCAAGCCTGACAAGCATGGCCGTACTTCTTGGACTACCGATTATCCCGACGACCTTGAAGAGCCAGCTGAAAATCTTGAATCTGCTCAATACGCATTGGTCATACGGCACCAGAAATGCTACGATGGGCGGAAGCAACTTCAGATCCAGTCCATCGTGGTTCAGAGCCCGCTGCTCAAGAAGGTTTTAGGAAAGGTCCTGCAAAACTATCCCGGAGTAACGACTAGCTTAGATCGACTTGAGTTCACAGCGCCCTTCACACCTTTTGTGCATCGGTGGGAAGCACTAGGTGAAGCGAGGGCAAAGGAGTCTGATCCTGAGACTAAAGAACACGTCGAACTGCTCTGGGAGGTGCTTGAAAAGGAACTGAGGGACACCATTTCGGAGAAGCAAGACTTGCTTGCTCATGGGGTCGTGACCTACAAGGCCTGCTGGACCATCTTTGAACCTGGCGCTCTCATTTACCACAACGATGATGGGGTCGATCGCGCATATTTCCTCCAAAACGGAGACTACGTCTGCGGGAATTGTCCGGCCTACGTGTTGAACGTTCAGTCCATCGATTTCGACGGCGAACAGTTCGGTCACGTCACATCCTCTCTGCGGATCCCAGCATTTGCTGGTACTACTCAAATCACTCGTCTGTCGGCATTCCCTTTGGCATTCCATCCTGAGCCCGAACTAGTGAAGAAAAACATGGTGTCAAGAGGTCAGCTCTTCGAGGCTTACAAAGGATATCACTTCAAAGCCTATGAGGGCATTGCGTTCGGTTATGGCCCGTGGGGAATTGTGCGGTATACTGTTAACAGCCGCATCATCATCGACACCTATGGATGGAATCGCTTCAATCCGAATCAGAGAGTAAGAGTCAGTCGCATCAAACCGGCTGGTACGGACATCAGCATACTCCACTCTTCAGACGACGAGTACGATTCAGAAGAAGACGATGATTCCGGGCGTGCGACACCATCACAGACTCCTCCATCGGACATTCAAACTACTGATTTGAGCGAAAAGCAGCTCATGATCTGTACAGATAGGCTGCATGGTTACTCTCTGAAGGATAAGAAATGGATGATGTTTCCACTTCGCGAGGTCAAAGAAATCGTCTGGAACAAACGCGCGTTCGACTCTCTTGTCGCGCCAGTTGAGCAGAAAGAACTCATCCTTGCTTTTGCTCAGTCTCAAGCTAAGAGCAAAGACACCTTTGATGATGTCATTCAAGGAAAGGGCAAAGGAATCATCATGCTCTTGAGTGGACCTCCAGGAGTTGGAAAAACACTTACTGCTGAGTCTGTTGCTGAAGTCATGAAGGTTCCGCTGTATACTATGAGTGCTGGCGATCTTGGCACCATGCCATCGGGTGTGGAGGCTGCTCTTTCCAATATCTTGGAAATGAGCACGAAGTGGAACGCTATTCTCCTTCTCGATGAGGCAGATGTGTTCCTGGAAGCTCGTAGCACCCACGACCTCGAAAGAAACAAGTTGGTTTCGATCTTCCTTCGGTTGCTGGAGTACTATGTAAGTCAAATTGCCAGAGTATGCATTGTGTTGGTTTGCTTCACTACTGACACTATTACAGGAAGGAATACTGTTCCTGACAACGAACCGCGTCGACAACCTTGATGCTGCTTTTGAATCCCGCATCCATCTTTCCTTGGAGTACGATGATCTTGACGTCTCATCTCGGCGTCATGTGTGGACATCCTTTTTGTCCCGGTCATCCAATGTCGCAGAGTTCTCGGCAGAGCAGTTGGACAGCCTGGCTGAGAAGCAGCTCAACGGGCGTCAGATAAAGAACATTCTCAAGACAGCGCAGCTTCTAGCCACAAAGAAGGAGGCTGCTCTGGACTTTGGGTATGTAGATACTGTGCTGCGTCTTCGGGAGGCCAACTCCAAGAAGAAAAGCTATGCGTTGGATGCCTGACGAAGTGGTGTAGCTACATCCGGGGTAGTTGGTGAATTGGACTCAGGCACATCGAGTTATTCGCGAGGTTAAGTAGTTCTCATCAGAAGAATAAATTTTGTTCTCGGATAATTTGCCCATCTTTCAAGATACGCTGCCCACCTCTCAACTACACTTCGAATAAAATATATTATACCTATAGAGTACTTCTTAGATAGTTTTAGAGAAAAAACTATCTCGCTACGGCTAGCAAGCGCTAGGTAGTTATACAAAGGTAAAAAGATAATATATATAAGAGTTTCTAAAAACACATGAAGACATGAATATTTATAAGGTACTAGGGTATCTAATAAGGGTACGAAAAGAAAACTATTCGGATGATATAAAGGTATCTATAAAGGGATAGGGGTAGAAAATATTTAAGAGTAGAACGAAATCATGTATTCGTATGGTTGCGTTATCACGTGGGGTAGGAAAATTATCCGGGGCCATATCTCAGTGGCCCATGAGAGTGTCAAGGCCAGAATTGAATCGGATGTACAGAAGTCAGTTACTAGGTACTGGGAAAGACCTCATGCACAACCGTCAAAGTCAGCCTGGCAGCTGTCTGTGCACTAACAAGCGGTCATGACTTGCCATTTCGGGCAAACTAGGTTCTCGGCAAATGTCCGGCTAAGCACCGGGATGACGCGGGATCGCCCGCCGCCAAGAAACGTTGCGAATGTCGCGCGTCACTGAGCTTGAGCTTCAATGATCCGTTCATCATTTCACTTGCGCTGCTGATACGAAATCCTGTGCTGTACAAGCACTTCCACCCACAGACTCGGTTCACCCTACATAGTCGGGTCATAGGCCCCACTCAAAACCCATTGCCTGAGGATCGTAACAATGGTCCTCGAGGAGGCAGCAAGCTCCTCGGACAGCTTTACGGACCGCCCGTTCTCCTCCGACAACGACCCTTATGCTACTCAATCGACAGACTCATTCGGACCCGATGGACAGCCTCGAGATCCCATAACACTTGACCTCACCAAGATGTCGAAGCCAATTCCTATTGTCGGCAGTCTTGTGGGATATCCAATGGCTAGGGTCGCAAGAGAAGTGGCCAAACATGTTCAGTATGCGTCCAATTTGGTGCAGAGGCCATTAACCATGGACGAGGCTACCGCCGTTGCAGAACATGCAGCAGCTATCGAATCTTGGGCTTCTTACGGTGCCGCCACGGGGGCGGCTATAGCCTTGCGACAATGCTACAAGACAAGGAGCACCTACAAATTTCCATTCTGGACCCCTCCAGTTCAGGGTTGGCCACCGGCATCCGTTGGTCCGTTCAGGGGGAACATGATGCGTGCCGGTCTTCATTTACTCAGAATACCGCCCTATTGGTTCCTTGGCACATTTATAGGTGGATTCGTGATGGACCTTTATGCGAAGATTGTGTCAGCGCGGCTGGCCAGTATCGACAAGCGGCTTGTCGAAGTAAAAGCAGCAATTGTTAGGCGTAGACAGGAAAGGCAAGATGCGATGCAAAATGGGACGCAAAGACACCCAGGTCAAGAAACGGCGATGCAAAGGCGCCCAGGTCAGCAGGTACCACAGGTGGCAACGCAAGACACAGATGATATGTCGCCAACCTCCGGGGCCTGGCAAGATTCTCCTTCAGATACGTCTGTTTTTTCCGATAGCCAGATGCGTGCCCGAGAAATTCGCCAGTCACCTGGACCATACCGCAGCCAGACGGAAAGCCGCGATCACGCATTTCCGAGGGAGGATGCCACGAGGCAATCAGATGCTTTCGATGACGCGTCGCCGACGGGAGGTATGGGACCCATGGACTCGAGTGTGTCCGGAGGGTCAGCTTGGGACCGTATCAGGCAGCAAGCAGCTTCTGGACAATCACCCGCTGCTGGACGGACCGCATCAGGCGGGTTCAGCCGACCTGTTCAAAAAGAACAACAACAGGGTTCAAGCCTTGGCGATAGCTTTACTTTCTCTCGAACGGACGAGGAAAAGCAGTTGGCCAAAGCTCAGGCACAGAGGGAGTTCGATGCCCAAGTCGACAGGGAGAGGAACGGGGGGGACAGGGAGGACTCGGGCAAGCGGTGGTAAGGGAAGGAT
Organism: Aplosporella prunicola CBS 121167; assembly: GCF_010093885.1. NCBI lineage: Eukaryota > Fungi > Ascomycota > Dothideomycetes > Botryosphaeriales > Aplosporellaceae > Aplosporella > Aplosporella prunicola. The sequence continues at coordinate 715,232 of NW_022983532.1, read as the reverse complement.
GAGCGGCTTTGGTTTCGGTTTCGTTTGGGGTTTCGTTCGACGCCGCAGAATACAACGCAATGCTATGACCTTGGCCCGTGGCTATCTGAAACCCGATAACTTAAGCTTCGTGATGCTTATCGTCTATCAGTGCGGATCAAACAAGAATGGCGTAGCAACGGCGAGTGATGTTATAGCCAAGTAGTAAGGGTTTCTGGCCGCGCCGTTGGTGAGTGGTGGCAGGGAGGAGCCGGCTAAGCCGGCGCTCCAAGGGCGCCGTAGCGTCGGCGGCGGCGCAAGGAAAAGACCTAAAGATGTCTTGAATCGCACAAAGACGGATGCATCATGCACGGGGCCCTGCGGCTCTGCACAGGCAGCGCTTCGCTGGAGCTCTGAGCGACGGGCGCAATTTCCCTCGCCGACAGGGGGCCGTGATTCCCCAGCCAATCCGTGCGCCCTGCCCGTCGCTCTCTCTCGCTCTCTCACTCTCTCGCTGGCAGGCTTACTCTTTCCTCCTCTCACCTCTCAGCTCGTCCGCTGCCGGCCAACGTCGGCCCCCTCCCGCCTAGTCACTCGCTCGCCCGTCCGCTGTCCCGCTCCTTCTGGACCCCTCCTCTTCCTTCCCGTCTGGTCGTCTTTCTTGGAAGAGTCCTGGAAACGCGCCCGTGTCCCTTCAGCCGCGTAATGGACCTTGCCTGAGCTGTTCCCACGTCCACTTCCGCATCTACTGGCCCCGACGACCCATCTCGCAGCCGACACCGTGCCAAGGTACCGCGAACACCGAGCAGCCAGCCCGCAGCCAGTACGCGCAACCCATCCAGTATGGCGTCCGCTCGTCCGATCAGTGTGTCCCGGCATTCGCGGTCCGTTGTCAAGAAAGCCTTGGTCTTGTCCGTAGCTATCGCACAGGCGCCCGCAGCTATGGCGCAGAGCTGCGTATCGCTGGCCACTTCCACTCAGTGTTCTGCCTTTAATGCATCCTCAATATCCACCGATTCCACTCTGACCGGCTTGTTGTACGTATTCTCGGAACTCGCACGGACGTGCTACGGCTGACAGTGTGGCCGCGCAGCCCATTCCTTGCTGACGTATCGGACACGGCATCATTCGACCAACACTTGGAGGATTACGTCTCCGGCAGCTTTGTCCAACAGAGGTAGGTGGTGAATGCTGAGATCAAAATGGGGATGCCGAATACTGAAACTTAGCAGATACGAAAACCTCTTGGGTTGCACAAACATCAACCTCGATAACACGACAGACGTCTATGCAAGATACACCACTAGCGTATTGTGTAATGCCATTGTACAGAATTCTATAGACGCATGTAATCTGACGTCCGACGCGTCAAAGCCACTATGCGCCGATACTTGCGTACGTCCTCTGTCTCACTGCCATAAACTAGAAGCTAATGCATGACAGGCCGACTATGCGATCAGTGAGCAAAAGATTGTCGCCAGCTCCGAACTCTGTGGGGCCAACAGCTCTAATATTAACACGCAAATCCGTGCCGACTTTACAAACTGCGCGCTTCCGGCCGACTCTTTAACTGGTTCTTGCATCCACGGCATTGTAAACGAGCCGGACAACTGCGGGTATTCCTCGAATCTTGTCGGACTCTGCAGCTACTGCGCCTCGAGCTCTCCTAACTCCACGGACTCTTGCTGCATCAATTCGGAAGTCGATTCGCGGTGTGAAGATGTCACTCTTCCAACGACGAGCACCATGGCCCCGCTTTTCCCTAGTTCGACATCAAGCAGCGGGTCTTCTGCTACTGGCGATTCGAAAGACGGTGAGGCAGGTCATGGCCTGTCGGCTGGTCAAATTGCCGGAATCGTCATCGGATCTATCTTGGGCGCTGCGCTTCTCCTCAGCTTGATTATCTTCGCTTGTTTGCTTATGCGCCGTAGGCGCAATCAACAAGCCGAGAGCATCTTCAATCGCCCTTCGCCTTCCCGCGGCACTGCAGTTGCTCCAATGTCTTACGCCGACGTTCCCCCTCCAATGCCACCACCCACTGGTCGTGTGGCCCGTATGTCTGCGCTTGAAGACACGTCGAGCTCTGACCATTACGACGGCCCTGTTGGAGTAGGCACTTACCACCATCATGGCTCGGATGGATCCACAGATAGCCCTCGGTCCAGAACCGGACGCAGCGCCGTCGTGGCTGCCGGTCGTCTGCCTAAACGTGAAGGATCTTTGTCAAGCGCCTCCAGACTAGCCATCGGTAATGATCCCTCATCACCTGAGTCTACGAGCAACGAGGAACACTATTCACCCGATGGCGTGAACAGTGGGCAATCAGAGCAACTGCCGTTCTTCAAGGATTACTACTCTCAGGATGAGATCAAGCCGAACGACATCGTAGCAACACTCTGGGCCTATCAACCGCGCGCAAACGACGAGTTTGAGCTTGAGCGTGGTGACATGATCAAGGTGGTTGGTATCTGGGACGATGGTTGGGCGACGGGTGTAAAGCTTCAAGAGACGGCAGATGATTGGGACGAGAGCAGGAAGTGGCAAAGGGACAGCGGGATGTCTAGCGGAAGCCGACACCCCAACGCAGCACTGAATGGGGAGATCAAGGCCTTCCCGCTTGTTTGCGTGTGCCTTCCCCAGCACTGGAGGAAGACCATTGAGGGCGATTCCCCCGACGCCGCCATGCTTAACAGTCCTTGAGCCCACTCACGGCCAGCGCATACAAATCGGCCGCAACGTACAAATTTTCGACTTCACGCCGCTACGACGACGACCGAATTCACGTTTTTTAATTCTCGCCTGCCGCGGCCGACGCCACACCTGTCTGCCGCGCTGGCAACAATAATAGGATTCTCATCCCTTCTTCGTTCACGCACACGCACATCCGCCACCTTGCCGCCAACCATCGCATCGCATCCGCCAGTCCTGTACGCCTTCTTGCTGCATGCATATATATAATCTTGAATGTTGGGCGCAAACCACGCTGCGCGCTCTTTCTCTCTTTCTTTCTTTCTTGCATGGAACCCCGGTTCCGCATTCCGCAACCTTTTGCGCCGTTTTGGAAAGCGCTTGTTCTATACCCCCAGCGCGCCTAACAACCGCAGCGCGCGCTTTTTTGGTTTCTTCTTGCATGGTCACATGCTTTGTTATCGCATCGACGTTTTTTTTTTTTTTTTTTTTTTTTTTTTTTTTGTTTTTTGGAAAGGAAAGGAATTGTTTGGGCTCACTGGGGTTGCGTAGTGATTGATTGATTGATGGATGAATGCAAAGGTGTTGGTCAGGTCCAGGTCCCCAGACCATATCGTGTCGTTAGCCGGTTGGCCGCGGCCCGGAACGTGCCATTGGCGCGCGCGCTCTGGCGCCCGAGCAGAAAAGAAAAAGAAAAAGAAAAGCGCCGCCGATGTCAGCGTGCAAGGAAAGGAATCGCACTTTTTTCTTCTTTTTTTTTTTTTTCCTTCCTCTTTTCGTCGTTGGTTCCTCCGCCGCGCGCGAAGGATGCCTGGCGCGCTGCCCGTTAGACCAAACTCTGGTTGCGCTCGGTCCGGGCTGCTGCCCGCGCCGGCGGTTGGCCGACCGAACCATTGAATGCTTAGGGCCTTTGGCTGACGACTGTCCCCGACCGACCGGAGCGGCTCCGACCGAGCTGGTTGGGCGGGAGCGGGCGCCGTTGCCCGTTGCTTGTCTTTCTGTCTGCTGTCTGTTTTGTCTGTCAGTCTGTTCCGCTGCCTTTGTCTAGAATAGAGTGGGTAGGTGGGTGGGTGAGCGGCTACCTATTGGTAACGAGCACCTAGGTGGGGTGCGCTGCCGGCTTTTTTTGCCGTAGCTTAGTCTGAGTTCTGGCTTTGCGTGTGTTTGACTGGATTGTGGATTGGTGTGGATTGGTGTGGTGTTCTTGTTCTTCTTCTTACCTCTAGTCTCGTTTTCTCTCTCTCTGTCTCTCTCGTTTTTCGTGTTACGCTTGAATGGATTGATGGATGTGCGACGGAACTGCTTTGGATTGCTTTGGACTGAGTGTAGTAGGATTGGATTGGATTGGATTGTTGGAGCCCAGGGCGGTGCTGTCGTGTCTGTAAATACGGGCTTGTGCATATATAGATGCTGCCGACGATGGTGATGATGATGATGGTGATGGTGATGAGGGATTGGGAGCTGGAGGGGCGTGGTATGTACCTAGATGCTGGAGTGATGGGACGGGCATAAATGGGCAAGCATGCACGCTGCCGCGTTATACACGCACGCTTTGGGCAATGATGACGCTGTTTTTGGGCTGTGCTTGCGTGTGTGCATGAGGTGCAGGATTGCTCGACCGACCGAACAAACGAATCCATGCTTCACTAGACAGATATACCAGCGCAAGCACCACACGCAGCTACATCATCATCACCGACAGCACCAAGACAAGACACGCACGTCAACACCAGCAGACAGAATCGAGTCAAGTGGAGTCGAGTTGAGTTCCAGCCCAGCCTCTCACACATACACACACATACACAACACAACACCAGCATACATACAAAGCCAAAGCCGACAACAACAAGACGTGGACACAACGGGTAACATATATCCGCCCACAGCCACCTACCATGCCATGCCATGACATGAGGCGTGTGGGATTAATTCGAGGGGAGATGGTCTAACGCGAAGAAGTATGAAGAAGCAGAAATATGAAGCAAGGCCAAGCAAGCAAGTAAGAAACTGTGTGACGAGGAGGAGGAGATGGAGGGGCCGTGTCCTCCTTTTCCTCCTCCTCTGCTGGCTTGTCGTCGTCTAAGGAGATGATGATGGGGAGGAGAAGAGAGAAAGATGGAGCAGGAGGGGCGAGGGAGGAGGAAGTCTTTCGACGTTCCTTCCCCGATGCCCGCTCACGATCGATCTCTCGCCTTCTCTTTTGTTTTTTCTCCCTCCGCTCTCTAGGGTAGTGATACAAAGGGCGTCGGCGTTGGCGTCGGCGGCGGCGGTGGTAGCGGCAGTAGCGACCAAGCAAAGCGAAACATTGCGTGCGGTGCAGTGCAGGCCTCGTCCGGAATTAGGTTGGCGTGAAGCAGCAGAAGAAGAGCGATGAAGAAGAGCGAAAAAGAAGCAGAGACAAGACGAAGTCGACGCCGTCTGCCTGCCAGCTCGCCAGCTCGCCCCATCCACCGCGCCTTGCCGAGATGCCGCGCCCTCATCCCCTTACAATTTTTTTTGTTGTTGAAGTTCCCGTCCTGGCACCCCTGCCAGGTTTAGTGAGATCCGTCCGTTCCTCCGTCCATCCATCCATCCGTCCAGCAACCCATCCGGCCAGCCGTCTCCACGGCTACCAACGCAGCACGACCGTGCGCGTGTCCCTAAAAGGCCAAAATAAAGAAGAAACCGAAGAAAAAGAAGAAGAAGAAGGTGCAAAATTCAAAAGCCCCGCGGCCGCGACCGGGGCAAAGCGGGGCGGTCCCGCCAGTCCCGCCGGTCTATCAGCCGGTCCAAGTGCGCCAAACGCCCACGCTCTGAACAAGAAATCAAGTTAAAAGAGCGAGGGTAGGGAAGAAAAGAAAAATCCCACCCTCGCTAGTGTAACGGCAGCCGAAGTGGATATCATCTTCAGCGGCCTGGTTCCCTGTCCGTAATCCGCAAATACCTCCCCCTCTACAAGCCCGAGAACCAAAGGTATCGAAAAGAGAAAGAAGAAAACGTGAAAAGTGAAGAATTGGAAAAAGAAATAAAGAGGCACGGCACGGCTTAAGCAGTAGCCGAAGCCGTAGCCGTAGCCGTAGCCTCAGCAGCAGGCCAGCCACCGCCCAGGAGCTCGCGGATCTTGTTCGCGACGGCGACGGGGTACCCGCGGGACAGGCCCTCCTGCACCACGGCCGCGGCGCCAGCGCGGTCCTCGACGGCCATGAACGCGCGCGTCATGGCCTCGTAGGTGCTGGGCTCGCGACGGTCCACCGGCACCGAGTCGTAGATGGCGCACGCGCGGTCAATGTTCTTGGCGAGAGCCCAGCCGTGGATGAGCGAGTTGGCAATGTATGGCGTCATGGCGACGCCGCGCTTGGCCATGTCGGCGACATAAGTCTGCGTGGAGTCAATCTGGTGGTTAGCCACCATGGACTCGAACAGTGCTTGGTAGATGCAGGCTTGCGGCCGCACGGAGGTGTCGGCCACCACGCTGTCGAACAGCGCCTGCGCGCCGGCCATGTCGTGTTGCACGCAGCCCTTGGCGTGGATCAGCGACGCGAAGTGGACCGCCTCGGGTGACTGCCCCGCGCTGCGGATCTGCTCGAGCACGGCCTCCGCAGCGGACATGTCGACGGGCTCGAGCGTCGCGTGCGTGTCGATCAGAAGCTTGTACGTGTGGGCGGTGGGCTCGATGCCCCTCGACCGCATCCGCTCGTAGTAGGAAAGAACCTTGCTGCGATCACGCTTCGTGGTCAAGAAGAACTGCATCAGGCTGTGGTAGGGCGCGGGACGAGGCTTGTAGTTGGGCATGCTCTCCATCTCCTCGAACAGCTCCTCGGCAAACTTCTCATCACTGACACGGCAGAGAGCGTTGACGATGGTACCGTAGGTGACACTGGTAGGACGAATACCGAGGTTGCGCATTTCCTGGAAGTAGAACAGACAGTCGTCAATGCGCCTAGCCTTGCCGAGCTTTCCGATCAGAGCGTTGTACAGGAAAGACGATGGCTCAACACCCTCAGACTTGGCGCGGTGGAAGATCTTGACGGCCTCGGTAGCTTCATCGAATGTCTTGGTCGACTCCTTGAGCGTAGTAATGTAGAGACCGAAGGTGTTAGCAGAGGGAGCGGCACCCATGTCCAGCAGCTCTTGGTGGTAGCGAGCGGCTAACTGGCGGTCGCCAGTCGTGAGACAAGCCGAGACCATTGCGTCGAGAATCGTGACCCATCCGTACCTGACAATGCGGTGCTGAGACAGCAGAGGAACGTCCTGCTTTGCTAGTCCGAAAATGTCCTGAGCGAGGTTGAGACGACCCTCCTTCGCGGCAGCCGAAATGAGCTTGGCGTAGGTGAAGTAGCGAGGGTGTCTGCCGGCTCTCCGAATGTTCTTGAACTTAGCTAGGGCTTCGTTAAGATGAGTCGAGGAACGTCCATGAGTCTTTTCCAGTAGATCGGTGATGATGACGGAGCCCTTGTTGTCGGTAGTCGCAGCGTACGGATCGAAAGTGTCTTCAGGGGCAGCAGTGGGTGCCAGCGGAGCAGCATGACCGAAGACAGGATACGGGACGGGAGCAAACATGGTTCCAGCGACAGGGTAACGGAAAGCGTTCCAACGGTGGGCCAGGTCAGGGCGATCCAGCTTCATAAGCACCTTCTCGATCAAGCTAGAGGTCTGCTTGTCGATGGGCGTGCCGAAAGCCGTCATGACCTCGAGAACGTGCCCGAAACGTGCCTGGTCGGCAATGTCGGCAGCTAAGCCCTTGAGAATCATACCTGCCTGAACCTGCATCAAGAGGTTGAGGTCTTCCAAAACAAGCTGAGCAACACCGTCCGGACCAAGACCCGCGAGCAGATGAGTGGCAACACTGGGCACGAGGCCGCCATTCTCAATCATCGTCCAGAAAAGCTCCATAGAGGCCTTAGCCGAGACAATGACGCCCCTCTTGCTCATGAAATGCCCGATGACTTCGATGGCCTCGTCGATTTGTTCAACCGCTTCAGCCTTGGATTTTCCGTTTGCGCTTTGCGAATCGCGAACACGAGCGAACATGCGGCGGTTCTGCTGCAGGCCACGCTCGGCATGTCCGCTACCGATCAGGGCAATGGCGTACATGGCGCTGGGCTCAATGAACTGCGGCTTAGCGTTCGCCAACTCCAGTAGTTCCCAGAAGTGTTGCGCGGCGTCGATGTTACCGTTACGAACGTGCATAGCGATCATTGCCGTTGCCGGGAGAGATGTTTCCATAGACTTGGGGAGCGATTCGAAGGCGTTGGTTGCCACATCCAGAGCGTTCTTGTCAGCGGCCCGGACGCAAATGGCCGCCATGGCTACATTGCGTGCATCGGCGCTGAGTTCCTCACGGGCGTGGTCCACGGCATCCTTGAAAGCGCCGTTCTTCAGCCAGACCGGGATGAAAGCCTTCAGACCAACGATGTCACGGAGAGATTCAACGCGCTTCGGGGCCTGAGTTGCCTCCGCGAGCTTCTCGAGGAACTTACGACCACCCTCCACGCGACCGCAGATGATGTAGGCCTTGATCACTGCCGCGTAAACATCGTCGTCCTTGCGGACGAGTGCGTTTTCACCCTTGTCGTTTGCAATTGCCAGGGCCTTGTACTCATCGTAGCACTCGACTGAAGATCGAAGGTCACCGGAGGAAGCAAAAGCCTGGATCATAGGAACAAACATCTCCGCACGAGGAAGGACCTTGTTGGACTCCATGTGCGTGTAGATACGAACCATTTCTTCGACCTTACCAAGCTCGGCACAGGCAGTGATCAGCTTACGGTAGGTCTTTTCCGAGAAAGCAGACTTCGATTGAATCGCAGAGGCAGTGTCAAAAAGCTTCACAGCAATGCTAAGAGAGTCATCTTCAAGGAGGATGGCAAAATCAGCCTCGTGTGAGTGGAGCATAAATTGACCTTCCTCTTCCATACCTCCGAACCTAGTGCGCTTTTCCTCGAGAATTTGCTTGGAGGAAAGTACCTCCATGGCGCGAACCGACAACAACTCTATGAGGATAGCGTAGGTCTCGGAGTTGGGCAATACACGGCGACGGAGCATGTCCGAGTAGACATCCAATGCCTTGGGAACAACCTGATTCCTGATGCGGGGAAGGTGAATAGCGGCGGCGAGAAGAGCATTGTAGGCGGGAGCCGTCGGCCTGACGCCACCCACAAGCATAGACTCGAACAGAGCGGGAACCTCAGCATAGTGGCGGCCATCAACCAGCCTTTCGAGTTGCGCTGCATAGCCATCGGCCTCGGAGACGGAAGTGGGAGCGGTAGAAGACCTGGGAGAACCTCGGGAGAGAGCCGCAGAACGAGCTTCCTGGATATCGGCAGCTACGGATTCGCGGTCCAACACGTCTTCTTCCGGAGCATTCTTGCGTCTCTCAATTTCCCGGTTGATAGCTTCATCGATGCGCGCAAGGGCCTCGGTTTCTGCTTCGTGGTCGACGACATGCCTAAAGTCGTCCACAGCGCTAGTGCTGTACGCGCGATCAAGTCCACTGCGGGTAGGGATTTCCCTCACGTCGCCCTCTTCAATCACCTCAGATTCCTTGCCATCAGCGGTCTTGCCCTCGGGGATGGTCGACGGAGGCTTCCATTCGAGGCGCTTGGCAAATTGGAATTGTTGCCATTCCTTCCCTTCGAGTTTTTGGTGCTTGTGCCATGCGTCGTAGTATGCCGCTAAGCCGGAATCGTGGTGGTCGGCATTGGCCTTGGCGCCAGGCTGCGACGAAGTTGAGTAGGCATGGTGCTTCGTGAGGCGGCCGGCAATGGACTTTTTGCTGCTGCGGGGGTTGTTTTGCGAGGCGTAAGAGCTCTGCGAGGCGGCTACGACGGATTGGGCGTAACCGTGGGTAAAAGTCTTCGCGAGACTAAGGCTTCGGAGATTGAGGGTCTTGAAGACCATTTAGGAAGCGGGACGACCTTCCAGGACGGAAGGCGAGACTAGGGTATGGCGCGTCAGCACGGGAGGAAGGGCAATGAGTGAGGGTGTGTGTAGACTTACCTATGAGCTCAAGATGGTGGGGGGGTGCAGGTTCATTTGACGACGTCCGGGGTCGCCAAAGGAACGCGCGCGGGTATGTGGTAGTGGATGTATGTAGGTAGTTTCGACGCGTAGAGAAGAAAATTGAGATAGAGATCGAGAGAGGGAGAGTGAGAGAGAATTGCCACACGCGTGCAAAGCAGAAGAACAAGGAAACAAGCAAGGCCTCTCCCAGGTCGCGGCCTCGAGCTTACAAAAAGGCAAAGGCAAAAAGATGGTGACGGGGTGCGACAGGTGGAGCGTTCCGGCGCATCCCTAAAGCCGAGGGAGAGCTAGGCTGCTTTGGCGCGCCGGACGGATCGCCCACGCGTACGCTGCCCTGTGACCACCGCCTTCTCTCAGCTTCTGGCTTCGTGCACCGCCCCCCCGTTCCCCCAAAGTGACTCATCGACGACCAGCTGCACCCCGCCTTTCCGCCAAAGAAGAATTAAAATTCCCTCACAGTGCAGGCTCCATCCCGACACCACCCGTCATGGCTGTTGTGTCTGTTTCCGCCCCAGGCAAAGTCCTGCTTGCGGGTGGCTACCTTGTCCTCGATCGTGACTACACCGGCCTTGTCTTCGGCCTCAGCGCCCGCATCCATGTCATCGTGCGTCCCCTGGCCACCAGCTCGGGCGTCAGTCTTTCCGAGATCATTGTGAAGTCCCCCCAGTTCCAGGGCGCCCACTGGGAGTACGGCTACCGGCTGGCCGAGAGTGGCGGAGGCATCGAGCTCACCCAGCTCAGAGCGTAAGTCTTGCACGTCATCCATTTCTCCCCCCCTCTTCCTTCCATCTCCATCACCATCATCTATCTCCAGTGTTTGGGGGGGACGAAGAGTCCGGGGCTGTCGGGAGTCAGACTTCTGGTAGAAAAACTCGCATCAATGCCATCGATTGCCATGACTTTGCTCGCTATCATGCTCACGGCGCTCATTCCATTCCTTGGTCTAGTCGCGCCACAGAGGCCCTCCATCGCAACGTCTTCGTCGAGACGGCCCTCACCTATGCCCTCAGTTATGTCTCAGCCCTAACCGCAGAGCGCATCGAGCCGGCCTCGATTACCATTCTTGCCGACAATGACTACTACTCATCTGGCTCTGATCAGCAACAGTCCGCCGAGCGCTTTAGAGACTTCAAGGTCCCCATCTGGGAGGCGCACAAGACGGGCCTTGGGTCGTCCGCTGCCCTTGTCACGGCCTTTACCGGCGCAGTGCTGTCTCACTATCTCCCTGAAAGTTCGTTTTCAGTGGCCACCGATGCCGGTAAGGCCCGGTTGCACAACCTCGCGCAAGCCGCCCACTGCGCCGCTCAGGGGAAGGTCGGCTCCGGATTCGACGTTGCGTCGGCGGTCTTCGGATCCTGCCTGTACCGCCGCTTCTCCCCCTCGCTGCTCTCGTCACACGGCGAACCGGGCTCCAAGGACTTTGCCAAAACTCTGCGAGCCCTGGTCGAGGATTCGGATCCCTCCAAGAAATGGGATACGATGATCACCAAGTCGGCCGTGGCGGTGCCTGAAGGCATCCGCCTGGTCATGTGCGACGTGGACTGCGGCTCGCAGACGCCGGGCATGGTCAAGAAGGTGCTGGCGTGGCGGCAGGAGAATGCGGCGCAGGCCAACGAGCTGTGGGGGCGGCTGCAGAAGAGTAACGAAGCGCTTGCGGCGGAGCTGGTGCAGCTCGGCGAGAGCAAGAGTCGCGACTACGGGCAGCTTCGGGCCCGGCTCGACGACATTCGGAGGTTGATCCGCGAGATGTCGGAGCTCTCGGGGGTGCCGATTGAGCCGGCGGAGCAGACGGAGCTGCTGGACGCATGCTCCAAGGTGGCAGGGGTCATCGGGGGGGTCGTGCCGGGGGCCGGGGGCTACGACGCGGTGGCCCTGCTTATCGAGGAGCGGAGCGGGGTGGTGGAGGAGGTGCAAGGGCTGCTTCGGGGGTGGAAGAAGGGTGGAGCGGGCAGGGTGAGCATGCTGGGGGTGCGTGAGGAGATGGCGGGCGTGCGGGCGGAGGAGGCGTCGGGGTACGGGCCGTGGGTGCAGCAGTAGCAGCGGAGGATCGACGGGTGTTTGCGACGCTTCCAATAGGCACAATCAATCCACTCCCAATTGCCGAATCATGAGGCGAGCGGGCGCAGGTCCCGCTCTACAGCCAGCGCAGCCTCATCTCCCGTGCTCCCACAAATACCCCCTGGTTGTTTGCTTGTGCCTTTTGCTTGGCTTGCTTGGGCCATCGCCATGCACCAAGACTCGCCTGCCTCCAACGCCAACGCCCCCGCCCATGAACGACACGTTGAGATGAGCGCCCTCGCACCCCAAGACCAAGCCGCCGCCGCCACCGCCGACACGACTACGACCACGACCACCACTGCCACTGCCACTGCCACACCCGACACCGCCATACCGGCAGAAGGAGGAGACGACACAACAACCACCACCACCACGAACACGGCAACCATGGCATCGAGCCAAGACACCCAAGTCCCCACCTCCGCACCCGCTCCCGCACCGGTACCCGCTCCCGAACCCGCTCCCGCAGTAGCAGACACGGCCAGCGCCAACGACAACGACGACGCCGCCACCGCCACGACCGCAACCGCAACCGCCGCAGCAAAAACCGCCGCGGCCATGGCAGACGACGACGCGCCGGCGCCGCCCTCGTCGCCCAAGGCCGAGCTGACGCGCGCCGAGACCGAGGCCATTGGGCCTGCGTCAGACAACCCGGCCGCGAAGCCAGACACGACGGCGGGCCCCGTCGTGGTCATCACGCTGCTGCTGACGAGCGGCGCGCGGCATCCCTACAAGATTGACGAAAAGTACCTCAAGAAGCGCGGCGTCGACGTCGAGAACATGGATCCCTTCAACATCAGCGTGTACACGCTCAAGGAGCTGATATGGCGGGACTGGCGTGAAGGTATGTGGACTTCTTCTTCTTCTTCTTCTTCTTCTTCTTTTCGAAGAGAGACGTTTCCGTGCCCTTGCCTCCCCTTTGCCCCTTTGGGCCGAGCGGGCGAACGGCGTACCTCACCTCGAACCCTAGCCCCCACTCCTCGCCTCCACGCACCCCAAGTCCAACCCCAACATATACACACAAAACAGCAGCAAGCTAACCACCTTTCGGGCACACCAGAATGGGAGCCACGGCCGTCGTCGCCCAGCGCAATCCGGCTCATCTCGTTCGGCCGCATGCTCGACGACAAGCAGCCCCTGCGCGACTGCCGCTTCCAGGCCGAGTCGCCCAACGTGGTGCACATGACGGTGAAGCCGCAGGAGGTGGTGGACGAGGAGGACGCCAAGACGGCCAAAGGCGGGTCGCGCGACCACGACGACAACGAGCAGACGGCGCGCTGTCGCTGCGTGATTTTGTAGGCGCGGGGAGGGCGCGCGCTTCTTGTTGCTTGCCTTTTGAGCGAGGGAGGGACGGAGAGAGCCGCCCTGCTTGTTGCGTTGCGGTGGTTTGTGGCCGAATGGGTGCATGCGTGAGAGGTGCGTGTTGTGCGGTTGAGGCGGGGAGAGAGTGCTCTGTTGTGCTGGCTGCGGATTGCGTGTTTGGAGTGCGCTGGCTTGGGCAGGCAGTCTGCGCGCGCTGCGTGAAGAGAGAGATGGAGGGAGAAAGAATCGCAGCCGGGTGCTGCTTGCGAGTTTGCGGGCCTGTTTACGAGCGAGCTTGCGGGCCCACGCAAACCAAAGCAGCAACCAGCAAACCCCACAAAAGAAAAGAAACGAAAATAAAAGAAGACAGAGCGGGAGCCCGAGAGCCCGAAAGCGCAAGAGAGAGAGAGAGAGCAGAAAACGGCCAACCAACCATACCTACCTACGGCGGCAGGGCGCTCTGGACGGCGCGGCTCTTCCACCATGCACTTATTATCTGCCTTCTTCCTCTTCTTTTCCTGCTTCCTCTTCTTTTCCTGCTTCCTCTTCTTCTCTTCCTCACTAACACATACATCTCATCCCTCCCCCGTTCCCACTCCTCCCGAGATAGCGCGCGAGCAAGGAGAAACTTCCACCACGCAGCACAGCACAGCACAGCACATAATCACAGCACAGCACATAATCACAGCACAGCACATCCATCGCAGGCGCGGCACGGCAAGGGCAAGCAAGCAGACAACCAACCAAACTACCAACTACGGCGTTCGGAGTCCATTGACAGGCATAACCATCATACCTAGCACATACCCCCCACAGACCACACCAATGTTGCCCGGGGAAGCGTGGGCGAGCAAAGAGCGCAGCTGCTTTTCGTCTCTTTTCTTTACTTTACTTTCTTCTTTCGTTGTTGCGTTTCCCGTTACCCGTTTCCGGTACTTGCCTTTACTCTGCACTGTTCTGCACTGCTCTGCGCTTAAATACCTACCCTGCGTTGCGTGGCCTTTTTGTTTTTCTTTCTTTCTTTCTTTTAATTTATTTATTTATTAGTTTTTTTTAGTTTGGTCGGGGCGATGGTGCGTTGCTGTTGCCGTCTGCTGTTGGTGGTGGTGATGATGGTGATGGCGATGGGCGATGGCGATGATGGGTTAACTGATTGTATAAGACGTTTTCTTGTTGCTCTTGTTTTGCTTGGCTTTGCTTTTCGTTTTGCTTTTCGTTTTCCAAGGGTTCTGGCTGTCTGGCTGTCTGGCTGTCTGGCTGGCTGGTTCTGCGTCTTTAATCCCCCTTCCCCTTTAGGGTGCGGTGCGGTGCGGTGCGTGTCGGGCTTAGGCGACGGTCAACGGGCGAGGGGTCCTGGGTCATGGACAAACCTACCGGCCGGCCTCAGCACGCACGTGTACCTTCTCAGCACGCACCCCGTTCGTCATTACGCACACACATACACGTCAAAAAACGAAGGCACAGACAAGCACGAGCACACGCAAGATGGGTGCGTACGCGCACACGCAGCCACTCAGTAGCAACTTAGTATTAACATAGCATACATACACACATACATACATACATGCATACATACATACATATATAGCATAGCCTGCCTGCGCTTTGTTAGGGCTTGGACGCGGCCTTGGCCTTGGACGCGGTCTTGATGGATTTGAAGCTTGGGTTAGGTGGTTGAGTTGGTGGTTAGGAGTAATGGTATGTGGGCGCAGCTGCGCGGTGTTGGGGGATTGAGGAACTGGTGGCGGGGGCGGTTTGTTGTTTTTTTGCAGTGGGTTCTGTGTAGCCTGCCTCTCTTGCGCTCGGGGGGCTGCTAGTAATAATGGATGGAATGGTATTGAGGCAAGTGCATGCATCGTCTTGTGCTAGCTAGCTAGCTAGCTTGGTTGTCTAGGTATTGCAATGTGCAAACAAGTGCTTCGTTTGGTAGCTAGCTAAGGCCAGGTAAGGTGCTAGACTTCCTTCTGCAGTGTGGTTCTAGGCACTGCACTGCTGGTTCGTCTGTCTGAGGTGGTGAAGTTGTGAAGCCTTGCCTGCCTGCGTACCTGCATCCTGCCTTGCAACTGCCGTCTGCGACTTCCGTCCTGCATCCATCCATACCGCTGAGCTCTACCGTCGTGACCGAGTGTCTGTCTGTCTGTCTGTTCGTCCACCCGTCCATCAATCCCGTCCGTCCGGTCCGTCCCGTTCCATCTGTCTTTCCGTGTCGTGCATGCGAGAGAGTGTGGGCGTGAGATGTTGTCGTCATCGTCGGCAGCGCCACGCATCTACCAGTTCATGCGCAGGCGCGCCTCCATCTCGGTATGGAAGTCTGGCTGCTCGCGGAGCTCGTCGCCTGCACCACCACAGAAAAACGGTAGTCAGCACCAGGTCTCGAGCCAAAACCGCAGCACGCACAAAAAAAGAAGGAAAAAGGAAAAAGGAAAAAGCAGACACATACCCTTAAAGACATCCTCCCACGCAACCTCAGCGTCCCGTCCCGCAAGCACATCCCCATGCACGCCCGCGCTCCCACCCAGCGCCTTAGGCCGCCACTCCCCGCGCGCCGCATCGCGCAGCTCCATGCCGCGGCGCACGGGCTCGGCGACGCCGTACGCGCGGCGCAGGCCCTCCATCTTCAGGGCGTCCTGGGTGGCGCGCCAGCGGGCGAGGCGGGCCTCGAGCGGGTGGGCCGACTGCAGCGGCTCTGGGGCAACGCCGTCGGCTTGCGTGAGTTGCTGCTGGGGGATGGGTGCAAGCGCACTGGCCGGCGCGGCGAGTCCGAGGTTCGAGCGCAGCGTGTCGTGCACGCCGGGCGCGGAGGGGGCGCCGAGAGTGGGCGTTGTGCTGGCGGTGTGTGTGGGCGCGGGGGCGATGCGGAGGGCTGCCTGTTGTTGCGGGGGAGAGGGTTAGTGCGGTTCGCTGTCTTGCTGGACGGGGCGGGGGGATGGGCGTGATGTGATGGTGGTGGTGACAGGCGACGGCGGCGGAGGCGGGTGAGCGAGCGGACGGGCGTACGTACCATATTTGCTTGAATGCGTGAGCGTGAGCGTGAGCGGACGGAAGCTCGTTGTCGTTGTTGCTGGTGGAATGGAGTGAGAGCGAGGTGGTTGTTGCTCGTTGGCAGCGGACGGAGCTCTTGATAGCTGGAGGTCTAGAGCTCGGGCCACGCACGCCGACTAGGCTGACGGCTGTTGACGCTTCACTGTAGGTATTTGATTAAGACAACTACTGCAACTTCACCTGCTTGTTGTATTCTGCAGCCAAGCTAATCGATGATCAAGCTATCATACTCAAGTCCTAACATATTCGAGCCTCGATCTTCAATACAACAAATAGCATGCCGTCATGTCTTCCCAATACATCACACGAAGCGTCACACACATGTAAGGCTGTGCATGGTGGTATTGTTGTCCTATCCTAATCACCTATCCGATCGTATACTGGGATATCTCGTCCAAAAACGCCATTACTCCATCCCACCAAGCAGTAGTCAGTACCCTCCACCCTTCAGTCCCTCCTCCCACACCCTTCCCACCTACCTATCCATCTACTGCCCCTGCACAGCAGCCTCCAAATCCGGCTCCCTCTCCCTCTCCCTCACACCCGCCCTCGCAGACGCCCACCCCTCCACACCAACATAGCTGCCCACACCGACCCCGACCGCAAACGCGCGCTCCCGGCTCCTTGCCCCCCACGCCCAGCCCGCGCCCTGGCGCACCGGCAAATGGTACCAGCGGAACGCGGCCCAGGCGCACGCGGCGCCTATCAGCGCGCCCGTGATGATGTCGAAGCCGTGGTGGCGGAAGTCGTGGTAGCGCGACGCCGAGATCCAGATGGCGGCGCCGACGGGCACGAAGAAGAGCGCGAGGGTCCAGGTGGGCGGCGCGGCGGCTTGGTTGCGGATCGGGACGATGGGGAGCCCGGGACTGCTGGTGTTGGTTGTGGTCGTCGCGGCGGGCTGCGTGCTGCTGGAGTTGTTGCTGCTGAGGCCGGACGACGTTTTGTGCTTGTGCCCGTTGCTGCTGTGCGAGTGCTGTTGCTGCTGCTGGTGGTGGTGGAAGTGCGGGTGCGTTTGCAGCTGCTCCCGCTCGAGTGCCGTGTGCGTGGGGTCTTGGGAGTAAGGGCGGGGAGGGAGGAAGGGGATCGCGATGGAGAATTTGGAGCACAGGAAGAAAGTGAGGTAGAGGAGGCCAGCCCAAGAAACTAGGCGTTGCGCGGCGGGTTAGTTCCGTTGTAACTGCGAACAGCTAGGAATAGTGACTTACACGACGAGTGGCCGCTGGGGAAGCTGCGGAAGCCGTCGTCGAGCCTGTCGCGGTCCGGCTGCTGGCAAATGTCCCAGCTGACGAGGGTCCAGCGGCTCGAGATGTCCTGCCCATTGCCGCCCACCACGTACTGGTCGAGGTTGGCGAGGTCGGGGTTGCAGCGGCTCAGCAGGTCGGGGCGCGGCTTGCCGAAGAGGTTCTTCATGCCCTCGGTGACCAGGAAGGCCGTCGCCAGGCTAAGTGCCAGGCCCATCCAGCCCGTGTGCCACTCCCAGAACTTGCGGCGCCATATCAGGCTCTTTGGCGTGCGCGGGTTCGCGGTAGGCCCCGGGATGAAGAGCAGACAGACAAAGAAGATGATGGCGCCCGGAGCGATCAGGGCAACGACGATTAGCAGCCATACTGGGCAGGTCTCGTCGACGGTGTACGGGAACGAGATGGAGAGGTCGAGCAGCGAAAAAGGCCGGTGGTAAGGGCTCAGGGAGTTAAATCCACCTCCGATGCCTGCGATGCCGCTGGAAGCCGGTCAGTCAGTGAGTGCGCGTGTATGCGCGACGGACGCACCTACGCGATAACTATCCAGTCGAAGATGTACGAGGCGACTAAGCGCTTCGAGGGGAGTTGGAGTGTCGACAGCCTCATGCTGGCGGCGGGAGACGTACAAGCTGTTGGTGTTGACGTAGCGGAGAAATAGCTTAGATATGTATGCGGGCGTGGGAGTGGCCGGAGGGGCTGAGCAGTGGTGCCCAGCCTTGGCCCAGCGTGTGCCTAGCGACTACTGTACGATAAATTTGGAGACGAAACACGCGCGGCTGGGGGAAGAGCTGCTGACTCTCGTCCATTCCTCCCCCAGCATACCTTATTGCGGAGATGCAGATCAGCGGGGGAGAAGCGCCAATCGCTCCGACCGAGGACCCGCCGCGCCAACATTTTTGATCCAGCGCCTCGCGCCTGTATCACCATCACGTAACTCTAAACGCACATCCACCATGGCGCAGCAACAGCAAATAACCATCGACCGGCTCCTCAACCAAGCGCCCGACAACCCCGCCGCCGTGCTCGCCGCCCTCTCGCAGCGGCCCGACCTCGCCTCCGCCCGCGACGCCAACGGCTACTCGCTCGTGCACGCCGCCAGCTCGTACAACCAGCTCTCGCTGCTGCGGGCACTGGTGCAGCAGTACGGCGCCGACGTGAACATGCGCGACGACGACAACGAGACGCCGCTGTTCGCGGCCGAGACGGTCGAGGCCGCGCAGTGCCTGGTCGAGGAGCTGGGCGCCGACCAAGCCGCGCGCAACCACGACGGCCAGACGCCCGAGGACAAAATCGACGCCGAGGCCGACTTCCCCCTCGTCGCGGCGTACCTGCGCACGCGCGCCGGCGGCGACCCCAACGCCGCGGCCCACGTCGTCAACAATGCTGCCGCTGACGGCCAGCAGCTACGGCATCCCCCGCCCTTGCCCAACGGCATCAAGGTCAACATGAGCCAGGTCGTCGAGGATGCGCCCGAGGATGTCGGCGAGGTCGACCCCGAGTTTCGCCGCAGGATCGACGAGTTGGCTGCCCGCGACGACTTTCAGAGCGACGAGGGCCAGGCCCAGCTGCGCCAGTTGGTCATGGAGGCGCTGGGGGGCATGAAGAGCGAGGGGGACCGGGATGCCCAGAGGAGGAGAGTGGAGTAATTCAATTGAAAAATCGGTGTTATGGAGCGAAGCGGTGAAGGACAAAAGTCACGGCTTGCGTCACGCACTGCGTCTCGTATTACGATGACGCGGAAACCGACGCTGGGGCGTTTGAGGGCTATGCTATCTGAGGCTTTAAGAGCTTGGCAGATGAGGCGCGGATCCGCCTTGGTCGGACTGAAGAAAAGGGGAAAGAAGATAAAATCCTTCCCATTTCATGGGAAATTGCTGCAAACCACGGGTCAGTAACCCGGAGACTTTATCTTTGAAGTATGGGCTACGAGTGTTCAATTGGAAGCCAACCCTGGACGATGACATGAGCTGTGAGCAATGTTCTTTTCTCGTTCTGTCAAAATTTGTGCTTTGACACCCGCATTGATAAATGATTTGCTTGATGACAGTGGACTTCCTTAAGTCACAAGAAAACAACACACCTATGCCATTCATGTCGAGCTCTTTCTCTCTGTCAGTGTGGCTTATAATCTGGCCAAAGGACTCCCAACAGACCTCCTGACTTCTCTACAGAAAAAAAATCATAGTTCACTCATCACCAAAATGGAAACTCGTAAACATCAGCATCATCATTCATTCATGAATCCGTCCAACTAACTAAGCAGGAGCCTCCACCAGCAAGCCCCTCTCATGTTTCTAAACCAAACACACCTCAGCCCGCCAACGAACAAAAGCAAAAGCGTTCCAACCCTCCCTCCACGGAACCTTAGGAACCATCTACGCAAGACCAGCAGCCGGCTGCATCCCAGCAGGCACGTCCAGCAAGCCGCACCTCCCCAGCTCCTCCAAGGTGCTCCTAGCCCAGCCAACCCAGTGCAGCGCCGCCTGCAGCGGCGCATCACTGAGGCAGTACGCCTGCTCCTCGGGTGTGAGCAGCGCATCCGGGTTCTGCATCGCGACGAGCGACGCGGCAACGCACTCGATGGCGGCAGCCTCGCTGCCGAGGTGGTTGTGGATGGCGGCGACGAGCTTGCCGTTCCAGTAGCGTAGGGTCTCGCTGCGCTGGGTGGCGTGGTTCTGCGCGAGCGTGCGTGGTCAGCGCGTTCGCCCATCAAGCAAGCAAGCAATCAAGCAAGCAATCAAGACGGGCCAGTCGGGCAGGTAGGTAGGCATGCATGTACTCACAATTGCAGCGCCGGCGCGCTCGCGGAACTCGGCAACCCCGGGCCCCCCCGCCGCCGCCGCGCCGTTCGCGACAGCGCTCAGCAACGCGAAGAGCGAGCTCGACTGGTGCTGCAGCGACTCGATGGCGAGCGAGTGCATGATCGACTGGCAGAGTTCGGAGAGGCGGCGCTGCCGGACTTCGCTTTGGAGCGTGAGGCGCATTGTGCGCATTTCTTGCTTGTAGCTGCTGAGGGCTTGGTGTATGGCGGTGAAGGCCTCGCTGTGGGGGTGCGCGAGCGTCTGGGTTTGCGTGTTGTTGTGGTTGTTGTTTTGGTCCGGTGAGTTGGAGGAGCCATTGCCGGCGGGGTAGCCTTTGAAGACTAGGGTTGCAGAGGGGACGGGGTGGAAGATGGTTGCGGCGGGATAGGGAGCCTGGTCTGGGTCAGTGGTCGGAGGGGGAGGAGGAGAAGGAGGAGGAGCAGCAGCAGCAGCCAAGCTGTCGCCAGCACAGTGAGCAGAGCTAAGAGCAGAAGAAGCAGCCTGTCCCTGATCAACAACGTCAGGAACAGCAGCAGCAAGGGCCTGGGCATTTCCATCATCATCGACGCCTTGGGGAGCAGCAACAGCAGCAGCAGCCTCCGCCGGAGCCTTCACAAACTGCGCGACCGGGTTCCCATGCAGCAGCGTGAGCTCGGCGCGCATCGAGCCGACCTTCCGGTTCAGGTCGCGCAGGTTCGCCGCCAGCACCTTGTACGTCGTCGCGGCGGGCGCGGACGCGGTGCCGGGCTCCGCGTGGTCGATGACTTGCTGCATGGCGCGCACGTCGACCTCCAGCTGGAACTGGCTCGCGCGCAGCCCGACCATCACTGTGGCGTGGTTGTCGAGGATCGGGTTTAGTTTGTGGAGGTGCTCGTGGATCGTGTGCAGGGCTTGTGAAGGATAGTCTGGTGCTGTGGGTAAGGCTGCTGCGGCTGCTGGGGTGGGGGGGTCTGCTTCTGCTGAGGGTGACATGGTTGCTGCGTCCGAGGTTGGGCTGGTGCGGGGTGCTTGAGCGGGTCGTGATGGGTTGCTAGATGTGGTTTGGTTTACGTATGGGTTTGCGAGAGGAAGTGGTTGCGTGGAGAAGTGTTGGGTTGGGAGTTTGGGGTTGGGAGGAGGCGTTAATATGTTGGTGCGCAGTCACCAGAGCAAACACAATCATTCACACAACTGAGACAAGCAGATCTCCTATGACGTATTAGGCTTGGCTTCACATGGGGTGCTCGGGACTTGACGGTATGTCGCGCCGGTAGGTAGGTCACGTCGTCTTTAACGGTTGTTCTATTGATCTACGACTACTCTTTTTAGTCACTTGATGCCAAAACACCCTAGGCGAGGACCGGCTATTCGAACATTCTCACAAGATAGACGGCGTCCCAGTGAAGTATATTAAGTAGCTAAAGAACTTTAAAGCCCACGGGGGCGTATGTCACTTCTCATTGTACTTCGCGTCACCCCAAATCAGCCACGCCAACCCATTGACGCCAGCATTCCTAACCGCCAGGGATGGAGATGGAGTCGAAGTACAAGGCTCTGGATCTCGGTGTCAATATTGCTATTTGTGAGAAAGCATTGGTGCTCTGTGCGCCGCAGGTGGTGTTGAGAATGACAGTCGATAGGCTTCGTGGCAGGGAGGTTGGAGCTGTGTTGGCGGGGGAGAAGAAGGCCAGTCTAGCGGTCAAAGGCGAGGAGGCTCGTCCAGAAGCTAAAGAGAGCGAGGAAGGCTCTACGGAGAATGAGGGCGAAGATGCTAAGTCCGATAGCAGCAGTGTAGCTTTTAGTGATTCTAGCTGAGCTAATTCTTTCTGGGTTTATTGCCTTCGCCGAAAAGCTTCTGCTGCTTTCTACAAACACTCTTGTGAATTCCTATAGTGCGAAGCGTGTTTGGTTGCTTAAGGTGAACACGGATATATCGCTAAATAATGGCACTAGGTAGTTTGCCCACCTTTGTTATTGTTTTTCCCATTTCTTAACAGTGTATGAAGTAAAATTCGCTATACCCATGAAGTACTCTTTGGGAAGTTAAGATGATTTGTACTACTATATTCTGCAGCAGCTAGGTATCTGCGAAAGAACTAGGAGATAAGGATACAATATCAGTCATCAAGATATATAATATATCGGTAAACAAAGGACGGGAACACTCTGCGGAGATATAAAAGCAAGTTAATAGGAAGGTACGAGAAGGCCCATGAAGACATAGAAACATGGCAATACAAAGGTATGAGATCATTCAAAGAGGGTACAAAGTTATAAAAACACAAGAGCACGAGTACATCCATCCCATAAGGGTAAGCAAGTAAGCCACATACCTTTGCAGCTGCGTTACCACAGGCCAGTGAAAAACATCAGAAGAGGCCTAACCAAACCGAACTGAAACCAGTGAAGTGAATGCCAGGCCATAACCTTTTCCCGCCGTCGCTGCAGAAACCTAATCTCCCAATCTTTCACCCACGGCCGAGCAAAATGGTAACGTCCGCCCCACTCCTCCTAACCCAACCCCAACCACACAAGCCCCCATCTGACAAGCCAATCCAGACGACGCCGTACCAGGAGCTCCTGCGCCGGCTCCTGCAGGAGAAAGAAGCCGAAAACGCGGCTCTCAGGCGCGAGAACAAAGACCTGCACGCCCTGTTCAGCTCTGACAAGCAGCCAGGCTTCGCACCCGCTCCTCAAGTCTGCGCTCCTCAAGACTTCGCTCTTCAAGTCTCCGCTCCTCAAGCATTCGCTCCTCAAGCCTCCGCCGCTGCTCAAGTCTTCGCTCCCGTCGCCGGTCCCGTTCCCGCCGGCCTCACCATGATCGACCTCACGTACCGCGCGTCCAACTCGCCGACCCTGCCGGTCGCGGCGTCGCCTCCGCCCCCGTCTCTCAGCACCGAGCAGCAGATAGTGAATCTCGAAGCGCAGAACCAGGCGCTGCAGCACAAGGTGCAGCAGAACACGGAAGTGATGAACGAGCTGCTGGCCGAAGTCGTAAGTGCCGTCCCACACATTCCCACTCTACCCTCTCCCACCACAGCACAGCACACGTAAGCTTTAGGTAGCTGCCTTAGCACCTATCTACACTAACGCCCCCCACCGCACAGCGCACCCTCCGCACCCGCCAACACTGGACGCAGCTCGTGCTCGGCTGCCGCGACCTGCGCACCCTGACCGTCATGAACCACAACATCTGCCACAAGCTGCGCCGCGGCGAGATGGGGCTCGACCTCGCTGCCGTGCTGCACCCGATCATGCTCGCCCGCCGCGACGCCATCGACCCCGCTACTAGGCCGCATGAGCGCGAGGAGTGGCTGCTGACTAGGATGCTGAGGGAGGGGGGGGAGCTGCCGTTTTAGGTGGTCGTCTTGCTCTGGGTGAGACGGAGGGAGGCGTGGGGTTGGGTTGGGTTTCTGCAGAGCAGAGTGCAGCAGATGTACCTAGGTTAGATCCCTCCAAAACTCAAATCAGTCGCGTCAATACCTAGGTCGGCTCAATTTGGCACTGAGCGAGCAGCGAGGCTAGGTTATATAAACCAGAAAGGCACAGGTATATGAACCAAAAAAGGCACTTGCCATTTCCCCAATACATGCTTGTGTGTGTGTGTGTGTGTGTGTTTGTGTGCGTGCGTGTGGAGTGCGTGCTTGAGTGCACTGCTCATCATACATATCATAGTGACCGGCACAGCGGCGGCTTGACACCTACACCTCAACGCAAAGCAAACCGCACCGCAGCGCCCTGCAGCCGTAGCCGCAAAATCACTGCCCACTGCCCACTTCCACTTCCACTTCCACGCCGACCACACCTTGTCGTATTGCATACACCGACTCGCACAAGGTACCTTGTCTCGATTCGCGCATACGGACACGCAGGTGCTGCACCCTTGATTCCGTACCCACGGTAGCCCCGGCACAGCCATGGTTCGCGCGCGCAGTGCATCACGGCACGAGTGCACGAAAGGAACGAAGACATCAAATAGCGCGACAGTGGCCTACTTAAATAGCGACTTTCCCCCGCTGCTGTACGCCTGTCTCTTACCTACCTACCTAGGTACCTACTTACCGGACCGACGGACGTGGGTCTCTTGCTCTTATACTATAGTACACTGGCTGCTGCTATTGCCTTTGCCTTTGCCTCATGACTTACTACCACTCACCACTCACCACTCACCCACGTGCACCCGCGTGCTACACACGCCCCGCCGACAAAATGGACGCAATGGACGCAACAGACGCGCCACCTACGGATTCGCACAAACAAAAACACGCCTTCGCCATCTTAGACGACACCTCTGCGTCGGGCACGCTGGTTGCGCCGTACGCGGATACCGAGGACGCCGACGAGCCGCATGGCGGATGCGGTTCTGAATTGGAGAAAGAAGAAGGAGGAGGAGAAGAAGATGACGACGACGATGATGAAAGCCTCTATAGCGACCCTTATCCCTGCTGTGCGCTGAATTCTAGACTTGCAGATGCAGGTGTAGAGGTAGATGCAGAGGTAGAGGTAGAGAGGGGTGCTAAGGTAGTGGCACCCGCCGGCGCCGGCCAGGAGGAGCGGGAGAAAGAGAAAGAGACAGAAAAGGAGACAGAGACAGAGAAAAAGGGCCCAGCAGAAGGAGAAGGAGGAGAAGAAGAAACGCACTCCGCACCCGCACCCCCACCTCCAACCACACCTACCACCACCGCCACAGAAGAATCCACCACCACCCCTCCCCCCACCTCAGACACATGGGTCGACGACATCGACAGCCTGGCCCTCCAAAGCGCCAGCCTCCGCAACGTCGCCGAGCTGGAAGAGCGCCTCGCCCTCTCCGAGCGCACCGTCCACGCCCTCCAGCGCGACGTCGCCTCGCTCCAAAACCAAACCATGCAGCCCTTCTGGGGCGCGGCGCGCCTGTGCGAGCGCATCACCCTGGTCAGCGACGCCGTGGGCGCGCTGGTGCTGCGGGTGCAGGCGCTGGAGGACGCGGGGCAGACGCAAGCCCAGATGCAAGCGCAGGAGCAGGCGTGGAAGCTCGATCGCAAGACATGGGAGCGCCTGAGCCAGCGCGTCGAGCTGCTGGGAGCGCTGCAGACGGCGGGCACGCAGGCACGGGAGCGCGTAGCCCTGGCCGAGGAGAAGGATCTCAAGGCCTTGGTGCGGAAGCTGTGGGGGCGGGTGGGCGCGCTCGAGACCGGGGCGCAGCAGCAGCAAACAGCGCACCAGCTCAAGGCCGCAGAGACGAAGGGCGCGCTGGTCGCGCTCAAAGACCGCATCGCGCATGTCGGGGGCGTGGCGCGTGGCGCGGAGGAGACGTTCGTGGCTGTCAAGCAGGACGGCAAGCGCCTGCTCGAACTCGAGACGAGGCTTGGGGCTGTGGAGACGGGAATTAAAGCCCGCGTTGCGGCTGCGGTGAAGGGACAAGCTGCTTGTGCTGAGGAGAAGAAGAAGCTCGCTGCCGCGGTTGCTACTGCTGGTGGTGCTGGTGCTGGTAGCCACGATGGCCAAGCCGAGACCAGGAACCAGAAGCACGGCGAGCGCATCTCGGGGCCTTCGCCTGCGCTGAGGGCGGTGTTGGAGAAGATTAAGACGGAGGAGGGGAAGGCGGCTGTTGCTGCTTTGCTTTCTCCTTATGATTCTTCTGCTTCCTCCTCTTCTCCTACATCGCCTTCTCCTGCTGCTGCTGCTGCTCCTAGCATCACCAGCACCACCACCAGCAGCGCAGAAACGGCGCACCAACTCCCGCCAATCACGGGCGCCCGCGCACAAAAGCCCCTCGGCGCCTTCGCGCTCAAGCCGCGCCGCGCAATCGACGACTTCTACTTCGCCGCCGCCTTGAAACAACAAGCCAACGCCCTCGAGAGGGAGAGAGACAGGAAGGAGAAGGAGGGGGAGGAGAGGATTAAGAACAAGGCACAACAACAACAACAACAACAACAACAACAACAACAACAAGACGAAGAAGAAAAGCCCGAAACCCCCACCAAGCGCAAGCCCCTCCCGTCACCCACGACCACCAGCTGCATCGACAGCACCATCAGCACGAGCCTGGCCCAAGACGCCCCGGTTCGTCGCTCGCACTACGCCAAGCGGTCGTTTCCTGTGCTGGCGGCTGAGTTTGCGAAGGCGGGCTTGGATGGGATGAGCGGCGGGAATGGGAGGCGGGGCGCGAGTGGTTGGGATGAGGGCTGCGGCGGTGGCGGTGGTGGTAAGGACGGGGAGGATGGAGACATGGACACGACCAAGGACTCAACCAGCACCACCACAGCCAGCACAGCCAGCACAGCCAGCGCGGGCAGCGCGCGTCCTGCCCCGGCGGCAACAGCAAGCCCCGCGCGCCCACAGTCCTCGCTCTCGACGACGACGACGACGCCGCCGCCGTCGTCATCAGTGAAGCGGTCGTCGGCGCTGCCGGTATGGACGCCAACGACAACACCAGCACCAACCCCAGCAGCAAACCCAACACTCCCCCTCAAACACCCCCTAAGCATAAACTCCGGGCCGCTACCACAGCCACTGCCCTCATCCTCGCCCTCAACAGCCTCAACCACAGCCCCCGCACCCCAACCCCCACCGCACAAGACAGAGCAGCAGGAGCGGCTGCAGCGGCAGCGGGCGAACGAGCAGCGGTTTGCGGCAAGGCTGAAGCAGCATGCAGAGGAGCACGGGATTGCGGCACGGCTGAGGCTGTTTGAGGAGGAGCATCGGCAGCGGCGGCTGGAGCAGGAGGAGCAGGAAGACCACGGCACAGCGGCGGCGGCGGCGGCGGCGGCGGCGGCGGCCGAGCAGCGAGCAATAGTCGAGCGCGCGCTCACGGCGCCGTATGACTATGCGTCTGCGTCTTATGCGTCGTTTAGGGACGGGGATGGAGATGGGGTTGAGACGGGGGGGTGGCGGTTGGGGAGGCGGTGGTAGGTGTGTTTGTGTTGTGTTTGTGTTTGTGTTGTGTTTGTGTTTGTGTTTGTGTTTGTGTTGGGTTGGGGTTGGGTTGGGGTTGGCTGGTTTGTTGGTTTGTTGGTTGTTTGGTAGGTAGAGTAAGTAGAGGTTTGCATGCGGGTTGGGTTGGTTAGAAGAGGGAGGTGGAAGGAGGTGAGAGGAGGCGGTGGTGCTTGCTCGGTTGCTTGTCTGCTTGTTTGTCTGTCTGGCGGGTGGGCCTAGCTCTTTCTTTCTTTCTTTCTTTAAGTGAAGGAATGCAAACGCAAAACAAAAACAAAACACTTCGTCCCCTCGTCCGTAGTGTAATAGTAGTGATAATAATGATGGTAGTGGGGGCAGTAGTAGTGGTAGTAATAGTAGTAGTAGTAATGGAGGTGGTAATCATCTGACAATGAAAACAACATGGATGAAAATAGACTGCTTCGAAATCCTAGCCTAGCTCTTTTTCCGCAGCAGTACCTACCTACCTACCTACCTACTCTTGGTCTTTTTCTGCCGCAAAACGCCGGGCTCGCCTGCCTGCCTGCCTGAAGTGAAGAACGCGAGAACCGAAGAACAAGAAATATAAACACAGCTCGCCAGCAGCAAGCACCTTACAGCATTCCCAGCAAGATGCGCGCGCCAGCATTGCCCTTCGGCTCAGCAGCAGCAGCAGCAGCAGCAGCGGGGCTCTTGTCCTTCTTGCCTTTGGCCTTCTTAGAGGCAGCAGCGCCCTCGCTCTTCCCCTCCTCCACATCCTTCTTCTTCACCGGCTGGCCCTCGCCCCTCGCCGCCCTCTCCAGCTCCTTCTTCGCCTTCCGCAGCTTCTTCAGCACCTCGTCGCTCTTCGCGAACCCGCCCTGCGCCTCCGCCAGCGCAACCACGACGAACGAGCTCTCCCCCGTCGCCCAGTCGACCAGCCACTCCCTGACGTGCGCGTAGATCTTGTTGCCGAAGCCGAGCGGCGGCTCCACCGGCACCACCTGCTTCGTCTTGGCGTCGAAGTGGCCCCCGCTGATCAGCGTCTTGAACATGCGCGTCGCAAACGACGAGTGCTGCAGGTGCTGCGGGTCCTTGGGGTCGCCGCCCGCAATGGCCGCCACCGCGTCGACGGCCGCCGTCTTGTCGCCCTCGGTGCCCAACAGTGCTTCTGTGATGAATTGGCAGCCGAAGGACGACTCGGCGAGCGCGAGCGGGTCCGCTGCGATGATGCTGAGCAGCGCGCCCGAGTAGGCCTTGACGACTTCTTTGCGCCGCGCCTCGGCGTCCTTCTTGGACGTCGTCTTGCGGATCTCGTGCACTTCGTCGAGCACGGCGAGGTCGTCGTTGGTGGGGAACAGCCACTTGGCGCGCCCGACGATGGGGTACAGGACCGTGATGCGCCCGATCTTGCTGTTGGCCAGTTCAAGGAGCTTCTCCTGCTGCGTCTCCATGCCGGAGTCGGTGGCGAGGAGTTCGGGGAAGATGGACTTGGCCGTGAGAACAGTATCGTCGACGACGTCCAGGGCAGTCAAGAGGACTTGGTGCGCCCAGTTATCGTGAGCCATAATCTCAATGTTCTTCTTGTAAACCTTGAGGATGTTCTTGCGGTCCTTGGCGGTACCGTACGCAAGGGCAAGGCAAGCAACGCGGGCACCGTTCCTCGTAAAGGCCAAGTTCTTCAGCAAATCGCCTTCCTCGTCGCCCTTGAGAAGCTCAAGGAACTCGGTGGCTTCGTCGCTGCCAGGCTTCGTGTTCAGGAAATACTGCAGCATAGCGTCGTGAAGCATGGTGAAACCGGTCAACTTCTTCTGGATGAGCTGGTTGATCATGTGGTGAAGGTACTCCATAATGGGCTTGCGCTTCTCGGGGGTCTTTTCGAAGATTTCCGAGAGAGTCGCAGTCGGCTCCTCGCCCTTGGCCAACTTGAAGATGGCAAATTCGGGACCGTACCACTCGCGGAGGAGCATGGCCTTTTGCTTAGGCGTCGCCATGCCTCTGTAAATGTCGTCCAGAATCCAAGAGGCCTCAGGATGGTTGATCATGCGACGAACATGGCCATAGAACTCGGCAATGACCATATCACGGGTTTCCTGGTCCCTGCTAGTAGTATTAGCATCACTGTCACAGAGAACAACGAACGTGTCGCCTACCCTTCAACTAGGATCTTTCCGACCAAAAACTTGGCGTATCTGCTCTCAGCAAGGCCCTTGAACTCGCCCTTGAGCTCCTTTGCAATCATCTTGCGTTGCGCCGGGTTCGAGTACTTCAACGCGCACTGGATGACACGGACAGAGTCATGCTTGAAGACAAAGTCCTTAACTCTTCCCGTGATGATTTCAAACAGCTCCTTTGTAAGCGCGTCACGCTCCTCCTTGGGCACATGGGACTTGCGCCTTAAGCGCTCCCATATTTTCTTGGATCTCTGAATATCGTCGGCGTGCGGCTTAGCGGCTTTCCGGTCCTTGGCGAGCTGCTTCTGCTTCTGATGCGATTCCCTGGAAGAGGCTGTCGGAGTCTTAGAGTCTTGCGCAAAGCAGTAGGGGCTCGGCCTATAAGGCAGAGCAAGGGAGTTCGAAACATACAATTTCCTGCGCCATCTGCGCCCAGAACCAACTTCTTACGCTCTTCGTTGACGATGCCTGTCGAGACACCGCCCTCCTCCTCGTCCTCGCTTTCCATGTTGACGTCGCCGTCCTGCTCGTCCCCGTTCTTCGCCGAGTATCCGTAGAAGCCATGCTCGCTCTCGGTGGTATCGGACTCGACAATGTCCTCGGGTTCCTTCTTGCTCTTTTTCGCCGCCTTGACGCTCTTCGGTTCGGAAACGGACTTTGATTTCTTGCTCTTCTTGTCGCCAGCGACCTTGGCCAACTCGGCGGACTTGCGCTTAACTCCGGCCATCTTGAGGATTTGCGTTGCGGATTGCGGGCTGAGCTTCAAGCGCGGGAACTTTTTCTGAAGATGCGACCGCGGGCGGTGGCAGAAAATACGAGCTAGGGTTCGAGCTAATGATTCGTCACCGTCCCCAGCCTTACCCTCTCATGACTCGAGCTTGGTTCCTGGCGTGCCTGGGCTAACGCAAACGGAAGCATGGAGGTGGGAAGAAGCATTGGGAATGTGATTTGCATTAAACGATTCACGAGCTAGAGTCACCGTCTGCTCATAGGGCTAGCAACCTCTCATCACTAATGAGATAACCGCAGTCTCTCCTTCAGCAGGTTCTCGCAGCCACTAACGTCTAGCAGTCACAGGTGCAATCATGTTATGGTTAGTTCATCGGACTTGACGCCAATAGCTACGGTTACAAGAAGTGATTCAGACCCTATGAAGATCATGGAGATAAGCATCCAATGTCTTTGCGAGACGTGAGTTGACAGGGACTGCACCACCCTTTCTGCCTTGGCCGGAAAGCCTCGTGGTTCAAACTTGAATGTGTCATTCATTGATTGCGCGCCATTGTCAAACAAGACCTGCGCCAAATTATAGTATTACATGTTGCTTAGACCGTTGCACTGTCATAAAGACATGTAACCATGCCGATAAACGATTGTGAGTACTCCGTCCGCCTGCGCAGCACACTACTCGCGAGGACTTCAGCCGAGAACGCCAGAACCATACCCAAAAGCCATACCATATCCTATCCAAGCAGGGAAACGACACACTATTGCCAGCTTGAGGCTTCCCCGCCGCTAGTTGGATTCCACGAAGACTTCCTTGACGGAGTGGTCTGCAGGCCTCATTGGGCTCAGCTCTGCACCTTGGCCACTTTGGCCCCGCTTGCGGCCGGTGCCAAAGTGGAAACCATGGTGGCTCGACGACGGTCTGCTGTCGGATGATGTGGTGCCGTTTGTGCCATCTGACGAATCGCCAAATCGGGAGAATAGGCCCTTCTTCTTGGTGGGTGGTTTCACTTCGTCGTTGAGTCCAACATCTTCAAATCCCTCATCTGTTGTGGAGATAGGTCGTCCCATGCGGCGTTCGTTGAGCGATGATCGAGGAAGGCGTGCTTGGCGCGAATCGAGACTCTGGCGGGCGCGACTGTCGATTTCAGGGAGAGGGGTGCGAGCCGAAATATCCTAAGCATGCATGTCAGATAGGCGCGATATCGCAAGCCATGCTGGATACCTACGAATGACCTGCGGTAGGATTCGAACGACTCGCGCGAGATGCTGAACGGCTCAGTGTCGCTCAAGATCTTGCGGTGGTTCGACGAGGTGCTGGAAGTAGACTTGGTGGTCGACCAGAAGCTCTTTCTCTCGGGCGGCGACGGCTGCGAGGCATTGTCAGCAGTCGTCTCTGCAGCTACGATGAAGCATCCCGTACCGGAAGGTATACGCCGCTGTCATTGATTTCTAGTGTCTGTTAGCGCCCATCGTCGCGTTGCGCAAAGCGACGGGAAAACATACCGCTGAGCTTGTACTCGGCGGGCTCTTTGATGTCGACGGGCTTGGAGCCCACGGCGTTGGCGCGCTGAAACCCAGCCCCGCTGCTGCTGCGCTGGGGCGTCGGGCGAGTGTTCTCGTCCTGTGCCTCGGTAGCGCTAGAGGCACGCTTGAAGGGATTCCGGATGATGGGCATAATGCAGTCGGCGAGAAGTTAACGTTAATTGAAGCAAATCCGGGGTGTAGATTCGAGCGCTCGGTCGCGATAGTCTGCGATAAAGAGTCCGGGGCTGTGCTTGTGAGTTCAGGCTCAGGCGTCACCACCGGTCGGAAATAGAATGATCGGGGGCGGGCCCTGCGGCTTCCGAGCAGCCGGTCTTCCATTCCACCATGATGAGGCAGGCAAGGAGGATCGACGCACGCCCAGCCTGCCTTACTACATACCTTGGCCCAACTCAAGGCATGAACGGCTGAGAAATGTCTCTTGATCCTGCTCTAAGCGAAGAGTGGAACCATGTCTTCTTCCAGGGCCCGCGCATCGTGCTACCTGCATACCGGGGACAACACCTTTTGCATCCTGACAAGCCTGAGGAAGAGTGCTGGATAGAAAGCACGCTCGGAGTGGGCGAGACTCTAGAATAAAAACTCCGCAAGGGTGGGGCGTCGGCCTCAGCCGCTAGAGCGAGCAGAAGCTGCACTGCAACTGTGTGCAACTCCTGACTACTAGTATACGAGGGCTCCACCTGTGTAGCAAGAGGCCTTGGACATCATCAAGCCGTCATCAGATGACGGCTGTCAGGCGGATGCGCGTGGTGCTATGTACATATCGTAGCAAGGCAGAGGCGATGATACAGGATTTACAGCGAGAGCAGGTGGGTTATATGGATGTGGATGGGTCTGCACGGCATCACGCTTGGTAACCTAGCACATTCCGTATGATGCTGGCAGCAGACAGCGACAGCGGTCAGCGGCAGCATCTGTCCTGGTTTCTTGGGCCAGACTGCCTCCCACCAGAGCGGCAGTCGAATCTTCAAGTAACCACGGGGTCCCCGTTACCCGTATACCAGGAAGGTGCATACCACTGTTTTATTCTCACTCAGCGAGGCAGTGCGACAGGCTTCCAGCCCCGGTCTATCATCCCACGGCCGTGGTCAGCATGCTCAGATCTGACCCAAGAATTCCCAAAGAGGGCGAATCCTGCGCGGCGAGCTGAGGCGACGGAGCGCTTCGGGAGGGCCTGTTCCGCTAGTGGCCAGTGTCGGTAGCGCTTTTAGCGTGGCGTATTGACGGAAACGGCAGCGGATGGCAGCTTGGAAGGGCTGGAAAAGCCACGAGCATGGACAAATGAGAGTAGTATGGGAGTTGGAAGGAGATGCTGGCCGGAAGCAGCTCGCTGCAAGTCGCACAGCCTGATCTTCACGAGACCGGAGATGGCGCTGTCTCGTGGCTCGCGTGGTGTGCGGAGGGCAGATCGCCATGACGCATCGCAGGGCCTAATAATAGCGCAAGCGGCGACGTGGGGCGCGGAGAAGAAACTTTTCAGAGGGAGCAAATAGATTAAGGAACACGAGCGTTTGACGCCCCTAGCGTGGGCGGTCGGAAGGGCAAGCCACAACGTCCCACGGCATGTTTCACGGCGCGTCCATTGGCAGCGCCGTGCGCTAGTGCCGCCCGTGATTGTCACCTTGCTCCACTCGCACTTCCAGAAGCTCTCCCCCATGTCAATGGCTCGTACTCGCGCGGCTCAGCGGCATGGGGCCACGGAGCAGCAGCACCCGCCCAGCTGCTGCAATCCGAGGCCTGCGAGTATTGGGAGTATTGTTATGTATGTATGGATGGATGGATGGCTGGCTGGCTGGTCCGCACGTCATCCGCCAGCTCTCTCCATCATATACGGTAACTAAGCTGTAGCCATTGACGCCCTCGCCTCTGCTCTCTCAGCCCCCGCTGCTGCACTGCACGGGCTGGCCCTTCCGCCAAGCTCCCACCGCCTGGGTTTAAAAAATACGAGCTCCACGTTGAGTTGACGCTTCCCGAAAGGTCCTTAAGATCGGGCAGACTGCAACCACGATTGCGCCAAGGCGCCCATAAACCCATCCCGTCCCCTCGCTCCGTCACCCGCTCGCTTCATCACCTGTCTTACTGCAGGCCCTTCCCTCCTCACTTCATCTGCTGCCCACGTCCCCCCATTCGTTTCTTTTCTTCCCTCTTCCTCTCGCGCTCAACCCCCGGCACCCGCCGTCGCTCGTTCTATCGCTATCGCTCGCTCACACACACACACACACACACACACACACACACACTCCACCACCGTCACCATGGGCAAGACATTCTTCCAAAGCTGGGAGCTGTGGGAGAAGATGACTTTTGTAAGCCCGCCCTTCGCTGACCTTTACTGATAAGATAAGCTAACATGATCTCCCCAGGTGCTCGCCTGCGCGATTGTACGCCTTCCTACTGCTTGCGCGTTCTTGCGCCCGCTGCTAACCAGCTTCTAGGTCTGCACAATCGGCGCCGGCTGGCTCAAAGTCTGGTACTCGCACTGGAGAATCAAGAAGTACAGCAAGCTCCAGGGTTCCCGGAATTCGCAGGAACCGCAGATGGTCGAGGCAGCTACTGGCCCGACCGACGAAGAGGATGTTCCCTTCGGTATCCGTGCCATTCAGAGCGGCATCCAAGTTGACGGCATCTGGATTTCTGGCAACAACACACCAGTGCCCCTCAGCCCCGCCTCCACTGCGCTGTCCAAGCCAGATGGCCAGGGCTCGGCCCCAAGCTCCAGGCCGATGAGCACTCTGGAAATGCCGCAGCCTCTGACTGGCCCGTACAGTAGCCGGCCAACCTCTAGCGGCGCCGGTTCCTCTACCTTCGATCGCGCAGTTTCCGCCGAGAGACTTCCCATCAGCAGAGAGGCGTCTCCCGTTGCCGGCCCTTCTTTTAACAGCCGCCACCACCGTCCTCCTCCTGTTGCTTATTCCCGCTACAGCCAATCAAGCTTGGGCAAGCACTCTGCGACTCTGGACGCCCTTGAGGCTTCTGAGCCCTACCAGACGGTCGAGCATCCCGGTAAGTAGTACACGAGGCGTGGAACCATTCAGCCGCTAATTGTCATAGGTACTCCTGCCAACAAGAACGACTCTGGCTCTCGCAAGTCTAGTGGCTCTAGCAACAACCCGGAGGACCGCAACTCCAGCTCTAGTGACGACAGCCGTGAACTCCAGCAACCCTCTCTGTTGGCCCCTCGTCCCAGGGACCCGCGCACCGATCTTGGCCTTCTCCACAGCCACCGCTTGTCCCATGTTGCGGAAACGGGTTCCCTTAGCCGTCGCGAAAAGGCCTTTGATCGCACACCTGGCCGCAGTGGAGAGTGGGGTAGTGTGGTGAGCGATCTGCCCAGCGCTCGCTCCCCTGTCCTGTCCGACCTTCCTTCTCCGCCTCTGCTTGACAAGACGCCCTCGCCGCCAGCTGTCAATGCCAACAGCGATTACGCGTTTCTTGCTCCCCTCGAAGCCATCGGCAGTCAAGTGCCCCCTCAGGTCTCGCCGCCTCTTGAGACCTACCAGCCCAGCGGTCCCGATTACGCCTACGCCGAAAGCTCGTCTCAGGCTCAGAATGACCATCACGGCGCCCGCAAGGTGAACTCTGGCTTTGAGGTTCTGCCCGCCGGTACCTTCGATGCTCCCGCCGAGCCCGAGGAGGCTCATGAGCAGAAGCACCAGCCGAAGCGTCTGCAAAAGAAGCGGAGGCCATCTGCCGAATCTCGGACCTCCAACTTTGTGGAACAGGTTTAATTCCCGTCAGATAGCCCGACAGGCGCTTCTGAAACCGTTTTCCGTGGACTAGGTTGCTTGAATTAGCTCCTCCGATCGACACGGCTTCAAAACGTGCGACGTGCAGGAAAGTCATGCACGCATCGGCTCCCCCCAAGCGCCCTGTCTGCAGGACCAGTTTCAGCGCCCCTGTAATGCAGCACTCATTCGAATTGTTTTTCTCTCGGTTAGGCATAATCGGAGGCTATCCGCTTAATCACACAATGGCATAGGGCAGGCGTTCATTCGGCAAGCATCAACAGACCACGCGAAAGACACGTGGACAGGAAGGCGGCGGCGTTTCGTTGTTGTACGGCGTGCGCACGCACGCCCGAATTTTTCTCTCTTTTTTCTTTTTGACACGCTTTGGACTGGCGGTTAAAGTATTTAAGCTTTTTTATTATGCGATTCGCGAAAAAGGGGAATGGATGGATGGACAGGGCGGATGGGATGAATATGGTGTGGCTTCTTCCTTCCCTTTTTTTCTTCTCTGGATGGGTAGACCAACAGGACAACACGACTTTGATGTGCAGAAGCTAGAGCTTCACAGTCAGACGGGGGTAGCGCCAGTGTGATGATGGTGACAAACAAAAAGGCAGGCTAAGGCAGCAGTAGACAGCAGAAGGAGTAACATAGGGTACTGGTAGTAGTAGAATACGAACACACAATCACACACACAAGCACGCGACAAGGCGAGCAATCAAGCACTCGTTCCTTCCTAGGTCGGTTCCTTGTCACTCCCTTTCCTCGGTTCAAAGAACACGACAAGGTACACGACGGTTTCATGAGCATCGTCTCGCGCCAGCACTTAACTACGACAAATAATACCACCGGTCGCCGCTGCCGATCACCTCGTATGTCAGGCATCAGGTGCCTGCGTCCGTAACGACGGAGACACTGAGGGGTGGCGTGTGCGTAGGTCGTCGCCTCAAGGAGCAGCCGAGCAATCGTGCACGCAAAAAAAATACGAAGAGCGACGATTGGAAGTGCTTCGAAGATCTCAGGTGGTGCGTGGCAACTGCAAGTTGGAAGAGCCGAGTGAGCGTGCTGGTGTGCGGCCCTGGCGGCGGGCGAATCGCCCATCACAAGGCGCGCGCCTGCACCACCGCCAGAGCGAGAAAGGGAATTGCGCGCTGAGGCCATCCCCACCGCCATCATCATCACGACGACGTACGTGGAGGCAGAGGGCTCCGCTCCACCCACTTTGCCGCGCCGGGCTCGGCGTCTAGGTTGACTGATTGAATCGCGGCATTTTTCTGCCGTCCTTCACCGCTCGTTTGATGAATTGCCGGGTAACTTGGTGGTGCCGCGGGCGTCGGCCTTTGGGTCCCCATAATCGCCGACCTGCACTCCCAGTGGCCCCAGCTCACTTTTTTGGTGAAGGAAGAATTTCTGCCACTGCCATAACCACCAACCACTATATTGCCCCCAATGCCTTCCACCCTGGTACAGGATCGTCCGCCCGCATTCGCCGACCATGACTCGGACTCCTCCGTCTCCGACAATGAGCCTCTCGCCATGGACAAGGACGCCGCCGAGGAAGAGCTGGAGAGACTAGTATTTGGCGACAGTGCTGGATTCAGACAGGGCATCACCGGTTTCGCGCGCGGCGGCCAGCTCGTGCGCGCGCAGGACGATGATGAGTCGGTCGATGACGCGGGCGACCAGCTCGACGATATGGCCGACGCAGATGTATGAAGCTCCGATCCACACGGCTGTCCGAGCATAACAACTAACTTCCCCGCAGCTCT
The DNA here is from genome assembly GCF_010093885.1 of Aplosporella prunicola CBS 121167. Classification (NCBI taxonomy): domain Eukaryota; kingdom Fungi; phylum Ascomycota; class Dothideomycetes; order Botryosphaeriales; family Aplosporellaceae; genus Aplosporella; species Aplosporella prunicola. The sequence continues at coordinate 678,346 of NW_022983532.1, read as the reverse complement.
TCTTCGTCGACGCCGGCCCGGACGCTGCTGCTGCCAAAGCGCTAGTCCCCGCCGCTCCCGCCTCGGACGATGAAGACGACGGACCCCTCCGCGACGCCCCTGCCTGGGAAGACAGCGACGACGAGCGGCTAGTCGTGTCGCTGGCCTCGGTGCCGCGGCTGCGCAAGCTGCGCCGGAATGAGGAGGAAGACGTGATCAACGGCAAGGAGTATGCGCGCCGGCTGCGCAGGCAGTTTGAGCGACTGCGACCCGCGCCCGAGTGGGCGAACCCCGCTGCGGCGGCGCGGAAGCCGGCGAAGAAGAAGCGGAGGGTCGCGCAGGGCGATGGCTCGTCGGCCGAGGAGTCGTCGTCGGACGAGGACATGGACGATGTCGACGACGACCAAGACCTCTCGACACAGCCACTGGCTAAGCTGCTTCAGGACGCTGATGCCCTGACGAGGAGCAGCGCGAGCACAAGCAAGAAGCGCAAGCTGCGGCCGGAGGTGCTGGACATTCAGCGCACCAAGGACATTAGCACCACGCAACCGGTGAGTCTTTTAGTTCTTTGTATCTGTGGTAAACATGCTAACGCGCACCGCAGTCGGCCATCACTTCGCTCTCGTTCCATCCCACGCTGCCCCTCCTCCTCTCGTCGGGCCCCAGCTCCACCCTCTACCTGCACCACGTCCAGCCGCAGCCACCGCACCCGAACCCGCTCCTCACATCGCTACACATCAAGCGCACGCCTCTTACGACCACGGCCTTCCACCCCTCGCCCGGCGACGCACGCATCTTCCTCAGCGCGCGCCGGCGCTACTTCCACATCTGGAACCTGCAATCGGGCGCCATCGACAAGGTCACGCGCGTGTACGGGCACCAGCACGAGCAGCGGTCCATGGAGCGGTTCGCACTCTCCCCCGACGGGGCATACATGGCGCTGCTGGGCAGCGCGAAGAAAGGCGGCGGCGTCGTGAACATTCTAGATGCACACACGCTGCAATGGCGCTGCCAAGCGCGGGTCGAAGGGCGCGGCGGCATCGCGGACGTGGCGTGGTGGGCCAACGGGCGCGGCCTCACCATTGCCGCCAAGACAGGCGAGATCAGCGAGTTCGACGTCGAGCGCGTGCGCGTCGTCGCGCGCTGGCAGGACGAAGGCGCGGTCGGCACGTCGGTGCTCGCGCTGGGCGGGCGCAGCGGGCGCGAGGCCTTCCTGGGCGGCGACCGCTGGGTCGCCGTCGGCAGCAGCTCCGGCATCGTCAACATCTACGACCGGCGCGCGTGGCCCGGCGCTGCTGCCGCGGCGGGAACGTCGGCCGAGCAGCCGAATGCGGGCGTCCCGGCCCGTCCGGCCCCTACCCGTACCCTCGACCACCTTACCACGCCCGTCTCGCACCTGGCGTTCAGCCCCGATGGCCAGCTCCTTGCTGCTGCGAGCCGCTGGAAGCGCGACGCCCTGCGCTTGATCCATCTGCCGAGCTGTAGCGTGTATCGCAATTGGCCGACGAGCGGGACGCCGCTGGGCCGGATCACGGCTGTTGCGTGGGGGGATGGGGCGCTTGTGGAGGGGGCGGAGGGCCAGAGTGCTGGGTCGAATGCGGAGTTGTTGCTGGCGGTGGCGAATGAGGGGGGGAAGATCAGGTTGTGGGAGGTTAGGTCTTAGTGTCTTAGTGGGGAGGGTGGGTTGGTATGTATACCTGTGTGATGCTGTGGGGAATGGAATGGAATGGATGTGTGAATGATTTCGTTCAGGGTAATGATGGTGACGAACTGTGTTGAGATGGGGGAGTGAGTGGTGCCGCTAGTGCAGTTGCCTCTGCGTGTTTGTGGTGGTAGGTACAGGTTGCATCTGTAGAGTGCCCAAGTAAGGTATATACTGTACGTTCCACGTACAGCAGTACAGAGTGTTCTACATCGTGGAATAGGCTATGGTTAGACATACTTATCGACAGGAGCATGTACATACATACGAGTAAAAGTAAGCAGTAGTAAGACTACCAACACCTACAAAGCCAAGTCCAACGCACTGAGCCCAATCCGTATATCCATCCATCCACCCACCCAAATACTCCTGCAAACCTCACTCATCCAAAAACGCCAGTCCGCACAACTGCCCCTCGGCAGCAGCAGCAGCAGCAGCAGCAGTCGTCACGACATCGTTGTCGTCTCTAGCGCAGCCAGCCCAGCCAGCCACTGACGGCCTGACAGCGGCCCAGCGGCACAGCAGCACCGGCTGGCATCCTCCGGGCCACCATTCCTTCGCGCGGCGTTGGCGTGCTTCGGTACAATACGCCATCCATCGCCCGCAAGGAAGCGAAGGAAGCCGTGTTGCGTTGCGTTGCGTGCCTTTCCTTTCGCCTCGTCTCGCTTCGCTACTCGTTTCGCCTTGCCCTTGCCCTTGCCTTTGCCTGTGCTCCGTGCTCCGTGCAGCGCCCTGCCCCACCCAGGTCCCAGCCAGGCTCGCACGCTCGCACGCTCGCACGTCTTCTTCGCAATTCGGCTTTTTTGGTGGAGGAAAGGAAAAACGCCACCATGCCGACGCCGTGCTGCCGATGCGATCAACCGATTATAACCTTACTATGTAGTAACTAGTAGGACTTGGATCATCAGATCGACGAGACGAGACGAGCCCGACCGATCTGATTCGCGATTTGGGTATTTGGGATCTTTGGAAGGCCCTCTTTTTTTTTTTTTTTTTTTTTTTTTGAGAATGGCGGGTGGTGGTTGAGACTGCTGTCCGGGTAGCTATATTGTGCTGCGCTGCATTGCCTGACCTCGGTCACGCATCCTGGCGTCCTGCGGGCGGGCTGCTCTTTTCTTCTCTAAACCTAGGCCGCATCGGGCGCGACGTGCGTCGGCGTTGTTCGCTTGGTCGGCGCTCGGCTCGTTGCTGGCTGCTGCTGCGTTGGGGGCGCTTTTTGTTAGGTACGCATAGGTAGTGGTGCTGTTGAGAAAATGAAAAATGAAAAATGAAGAAAAAAATAAAATAAAGTAAAATAAAAATGAATTAAGAGTCATCAGAAGAAGCACTTAAAGAAGAAAAGGAAGCAGAAGAAGTTGAAGAAAAAGAAAAAGTATAGCGATTGCACACACTGCCGTCGTCGCTGCTGATACTGCTGCTGTACTGTACAGAGTCCTAATACTGCTGCTGGCATTCCTGCCACGGGTGGGCGCAAAGCGCACTGTGCACGCCTTGCCTCGCATCGCATCTGTTGGCATACTACTCGTACAGTATTGTACCTGGCCAGTTACATCGTACTCGTACAGCCTTGCCTACCGTGCGTGCCCTACCTATTGCCGCAGCGCAGCGCGTGTCTGCTGTCCGACGCCGGGCGCCGTGGTGGTACTCCTCTGGTGGTGCTTTTTCCCCTGCCCCTCTTCCTGCCCCTCTTCCTCTTCCTCCAATCCATATGCAATCTAGCCGTCCGTTTTATCTGTCCGTCTACCTATCTATCTATCGGACATGGCATGGGTAGTGGCTGAGTGGGGGGCCAGGAGGCTGGTGGGTGCATGCCGGATAGCGCCTTCCGATTTCTCTACCACGTAAACATACATTACCTACTACCTAGGTATTGTATGTACATTGCAGCAACACGGCTTGCTCTTACTCAGCCGGCGACCGTGGTGTGGTGTGAGACTGACGGATTGAACCGATGAGCGGCACAGCCAGCCAGCTAGCTCGCTCAATTATCCTCAACGGCAACGCTGCCACGCCCTCCGCCCTCGTGTTGGCAATTTCGTCCACGGATTGCGATCAGCGCGCGCCGCAGGTAGAGTGAGTGAGGTGAGCCCGCGGCGTACGGCGTACAGGACAACACGGAGCACCCGCCGTGGTTAGGTCCGGCGACACGCTATGTACGGTGCGATAAGGTACGGTACGCTACGTTATGCTATGCTGTGCGTCGGGACGAACAGCCTCCCTCCAACCTCCACTCCACTCCGCTTTCGCCTCCAGCCCTGCAGGGCGAGGAGGCCGGCGAGCGGCGGCCCTGCGGGGGACCGACGATGGCGAGCGGGTGCAAGGACAGGGTGCTTGCCCTGCTCTGCCCTGTCTGCAGGCGCATGCGTGTTGCATGCATGCATGCGGGCAGGGGCAAGGGTGGGCGTGCATGGGCGCCAGGTGGCAAGGCAAGGCAAGGCAAACTTGCAAGGCTATTGTACGGCGAGGTGGGGTGCGAAGTGCTTGTGGTGATCAAGCATTTCGGCTATGTATGTACAATATGCGGGCAGGCTGCTGCTTGCTGCTGCTGCTGCCGTTCGCCGAGCGAGCGACCTGCCTGATTCTCTCTATCTCTCTCTCCACAGGCCCACCTGGTGTGGCACGGTTGTGAGCTGGTGCATGGAGGGGGGAGGGACGCGCATTTCGGCTCCAGCTCTACAATAGTGCACAGTAGATCTGCTCGCTGATGATGGCCCCGTATGGTATTGTACAATACCTAGGTAGGTCTTCTGATCGCGGATCGACTGCTGATGCGCGTCTGTCTTGAAGAGAAGGAACGTAACCTAGAAACGACAATGGCGGAATTGCGAGCGTCATGCACGCATGCATGCAGGGTCGGGAAATGACCTGTGTCGGATCCTCACGAAAAGCACGGGGGCGGATTCGTGCCCGGAGGAGCAGCGAGCAGCGCTTTTGCGCTATCGGTGCCCGGTCGCCTCGTCTCTCTCGAGAGAGAGCGAGCTTGGGTTGGGTTGGGTTGGGGATCCTGCTGAGCGAGGTCTGATGTCAAAAGCAATCTATATTGCGAAGATCGCGCCTGGTGTCAGCAGGTCTGTACGGATTAATGGGGCCTTTGCGCTGTACCTGCTTACTAGGTAGGCACTGTCTCCAGCTGCCGTCACTGGCGTGCTGCCGGGGGTGGGTGAGACGGCAATGACGGATGAGCAGGGAAGAGCTGGAGGCCGCGTTCTCGTTGTCTTCCGGCAATGGGGCCATGCCGCTTGCTGTACGGAGGTCCCGACTATAGCTCAAACAGCTTGCTCCGATGCGAACGGCGTGTCGTTATGCTTGATTGCCATCCATGTGCCTGCTCTCCTGGATCCTGCTGCATTGCTGTGGTTCCCCTCTGCTTGCTCTAGTACGTACCAGCCTGGTAATCTGGCCGTCATGCTTTCGGGCAGGCAAGGCCCAAACCGCGGCGTTTGAGGCTTTCTGTTTATCGGAAGTGCGCGCCGGGTCCATTGTACTCGGCTGCCTTTGACAGACTTGAATGAGACGGGTCTCGATCCGGGTATGTCCCTGGATAGGGCATTTAGTTGTAGTTCGGTTTCCACGAGGTAACCTTCTAGAAGCAGGATTGTCTGGGTCAACCGTCTCAGCGTACATATCCACCACAGTGACCATGTTGATGCCCTCAGTGAGGCTGTTCACGGTGTCCCTTCACTACTGAGAGCGAACAAGCCCGTCCATGCCGGCCTAGCTCTAAGAAGGCGCTCACCAAAGCTTTACTCGGCGAGTCCCTTTGGCGTCCAGGTAAGAGTAAGAGGCAACATGCTTCGAAAACGGCCATCCAGATATTTCTCGCCTCTGGCTTGTCTTCAAGCCCCCGGTTAACAAGGCCAGACAACGCAACAAGCTCGTCTTTATGGTGCCCCGCGAGCGAACGCGAAGTGTAGTCCTCCACGATCTCAGTCCAGCTCCTCACCCAGGAATAGGCATCCTCACCCGACCCCGGCAGACTAAAGGGCTAAAGCGGGCGTCCATCACCTCGTCCCCTGGTACGAAAGAGCGGCCTCTGGGTGAGCCCTCGTAGGTAGAGCGGTTCCTGCTCTGCGCGTCCCACACACATTGCTCGTCAGTGAAGCGCAACACGCGAAGCGCCAGCAAGCGGTCTTGTAGCGCCCAAGCACGCAAGTCGCGCGGCCGGCTGCTTCTTGCTTTGTCGTAGAGCCGGTCGTGCATGGTCGCCACTGTGGTTTCGTATCCATGTGAGAAGAATTGGCAGGGTCGCAGCAGTGTCAAGTTGCGCTTGACGAAGCGGTCTTCGTTTGCGTTTGTCGCGCGTGTGGCTGATGTGGTCATGATGCTATGCAGGTACACTGTGTGTATGATGAGCCATGGCTGGGCTAATCGGCTTTGCTCCCTTCGTCTGACTGCATGGCGTATGGTGAGTCGATTCAGAGATATCTGATGCTGGGTCTCTCGACAACGACAATGGCGTCTTGAAAGGGCTTTGGGAGCGCACTTACTGCAATGCTTCTGCGCATCTCCTCCGGGTTGGTTGCAGTGAGTGTCGAGAGCGCTGGGTTTGCTCTCCAACAGTGGCTGAGCGTTGCGCATGCGCGAGGTCCGTCCAGTTTCTCCGTTCTTGTCATGATAAAGCGAGGCTGCGGACCTGTCAAGTCTACCAGCTGGCCGGGTAGTTTCGGATTTGGATAGCCGGGCAGTTCGGGTGAGACTTGAGACATGTTTCGAGTCAGTTCAGTGCGGCTTGATGAGCCCGCGGCTGTCCGGTAGCTGTTGGGATAGTCAGTTCCTTTTCCTCGTGGTGAGGTTGAAGTTCCTCGCAGTTGGACTGATCTGTGCCTACAGGTGCTTGTTTCATGGGCACCCGTCAAAACGTTTGGTTTGTACCTATTCGCCTTTTTAAAGCATGTAATACGAATGTTTTTATGTTTAGTGAATGTCCTTCCGATGTTTTCACAGTTCTTTCTCTTAGTATCATTCGAGCAATAAATCCTTCTTTTCATTTGATCCGAAGTCAACCAATTGAGACTCAACCCCATACCAGAACTGAGCGTAAATATACCAGCCGTGTGCTGCCTGTTTCAAAGCAGTTACAGTTGCATGATGACAACCGTAGCTTGAACCGCTGAGAAAATTTAACTGATAAATGTTGCATAGCATGATGAATGCTTGGTCCCGAAGACATTTGATCTCGTGTAATTGGAGGATGATATAAACATGAAGTGGCCTAAAGCTGGTGCCAACATTTTGCATTGTGGACCTCGCTTCTGGGGGAACTGGCAGGCTTGCTGTGTCCCAGGTCGCCGAGATCGGAGTGCGTGTTTTCGTGAAATACAAACATCTTCTATATTCGTAGTACCTCAGTATAGTAAAATGACGCTGTAACTTTTAACGGCACAGTCGAGATACGTCTAATATTTTAGGGTAAAAACGACTGCCACTTTCCTAATTAGAAAATATGTAACAGTAGGTAATAATTAGGAGAGGTTTTTAGTATATATATAAAAAATGTTTGTGACACTCAACTCATTTTATAACTTCGTAGATATTAAGTTAGTTGTATAGCCCGGAAAATTTGCCCACCCTACGTAAGAATATAACTATATGGACATAGAGTACACTTTCTACTATTAAATATCTTGAATCTTTATAGTTACTTAAGAAATACTCTATAGATATAATGAGGCTTATTCGTATGTAGTTGGGAGGTGTTTTTAGGACACTCAAAGCATTCCATGGTTTCGTATTTACCAAGTTAGTTTTATGTGCCCCTCAAAATCTTACAGCACTGAAGCATGAGAGTCGATGGTACCGTGGCTAGGTGTCTGCAAAGGATTGAAGCTCTGATGTTGTATTGGCAGTCAGTGATGAATTCCTAAAGAAAGAAAAGGTGTACTGACATCAGTGGGTGGGTGGTGGCACCCCCGCTTTCACGTGTCACAGATACACCATTATGAACTGGCTACTGCGGAGGTCTTGCATATAAAGAGTCATCCTGCATGCGAAATCGGCCGCTGAGTCACACCGTGGGGGCTGCATCAACAAGACCTCTGCAGTAATTCTTAAACCGAAAGGTACGTAGTAAACACAAGTCCCCCATCTCCCAACCGCGTCTCCATTGCGCTTTTCGGGATCGCGGGGTAGAGCACGTCCTCGAGCCTTGCCACCATTCACGACTCATACGCTCAATTCTTCCCTATAGTCATATCTCGTCCATTACCACACACCTACTGCGTCACCAACAGCAAGATGCCACACTTCTACACCTCTCTCTCCCCCGAGCTCAGCGACTGGCTTCTCGCGCAACCGCTGTTCTTCGTCGCCTCCGCCCCATTGACCGGCGCCCACATCAATGTCAGTCCAAAGGGGCATCCTTCGCACTCACTTGCCGTCATCGGGCCCAATCAGGTCGCCTACCTCGACAGCACCGGCTCCGGCTGCGAGACCATCAGTCACATTTACGAGAATGGCCGCGTGACTCTGATGGCTTGCTCTTTTGGGAAAAGCCCGAGGATAATGAGGCTGTTTTGCACTGGACGCGTGGTCGAGCGCGGCGGCGACAGATTCCAGGAGTGGCTCGAGAAGACCCGGATTAAGGAAGGGATCAAGGGTTGTAGGTCGGTCATTGTGTTGGATGTTTTCAAGGTAAGTGAATTGTTGCCGCGGCTAAGATAGTCGGAATCACTACGGAAGCTCAAGGCTAATTTCTTGACAGGTACAAACATCTTGTGGTTTTGGCGTGCCTGTTCTGGCTCATGAGACTGCCACAAACGAAAACACTGATGTGGAAGCTTCTGCTGCCGCTTACTGGAACGATCGTGACACAATTACAAACTGGGCCCAGAAGATGGAAAAGAAAGGGTACGGCGCGATCCTTGATTACCAGAAACAGAACAATGTCCGCAGTCTAGATGGGTGTACCGGCCTAAAGGCTGCGAGAAAGGCGAACGGGGAAATGATGCTGATCGGAGATGTGGGAGCGCGGGCAGGAAGAATCGCGAAGCAATGGGAGGCTATAATCGTTGGCATGCTTCTCGTCTTGGGGCCACTGCTAGTCTCAAGATATGCTAGTCTACCAACGGCGCAGTTAGGTTGGTAGTGACTTCTGACGTTCTGTCAATCGAGGGATAGGCTTGTATGATAGTCTGCTGACTTTAAGGTGACAATGACCTTACTAGCGAAATGCCATAGCCCGTGTCATAAAGTTTGTTGCTCCACGTCCTTTTACGGTCCAGTGAATCCATAACGTCCGTCACCGTCAAGCGAGAGCCTCCGCCTAACGAGAGAACGATGTATTCCGGTGGATACGCAGTGGAAATAAAATCCAGCCAATATGTTTGTCGGTATGTATATGCCTAAAGATCTCCTTACTTATATCCAGGACTTAGACATGTAGCTAGACAAGGAGTGTTCCATGGGAACTGCTTGTATCCTTCCCCATCTCGCTAGACGGTGAATATCGCTAGACGGTGACAGAAGTTAGTTGTACCATCGGCTAATAGTAGTGTTGAAAGGTAAGTATGTCTTCAATCGTGCCGAAACGCCCATGGCGAGGGTTCACTGGCCCTTGGTCGCGCCCGTGACTTGATTCTTCCTCACTGGTAGCGTAAGCACGTAAGCACCTTAAACCCGCCACGTCGACCTTGGGCTGTATCTGCGCCTCGACTATCTGCATTAATGTGCCACTACTGAATCACTTGTCCTCTTCAGCTTTATGCTTATGGCTTCTCCTCATCTCCTCATCTCCTCGCTCACCTTCGAATTCACCAGTTCCAGGCTCTACACTGCCGTGAGTGCAGTCGTCTACACTATACCAGCTGCACTCGATAGGATGCCGCTCATCCGCAGCCCTTGTCCTCGCAGCACACTGACATTGCCCACCGCCCGGGTTCTAGATGGATGATACTATCCGGCTGGCACCGCCTCGCTCCATTCAGACCTCTTTTTTGACAGCTTCGCTTTGATGAGCTGGTTGATCCGCAGCAATCAAATGGACACGTCCATTCCCTGCCCGATCATTCCGAGGCCCTTGGTGCCCTCGCCGGTGCCGTAGCCAACCACCTAACGTCCTGCTCACCGCTTCCTCATTGTCGTCGAGCTTCGTGCCACCATCTTCGCCGGTACTCGCATTCTTATTCATCCAGGCTGCCGTTGACAGTCGTAAGCGGCGTGAGACTGCTATGCGTGGCGAGTCAGCCACCTCTCTCTTCTTCATTCTCGTCGCCAAGCTCTTCGAGGTCGTCCAAAGTCTCGGCAGAGGATGCGGGTGAGCGGCAAGTTGTAGGGTTAGCACGTATGCGGTCGCGTCATGCGTGACGTCTGCTAGAGAGAGACTCGGACCTGGGTGCGGCTCGAGGATGGGTGTGAGTGGCGTAGAGCGGAAGGTGCGGTGGTTGCCAGTGCAAGAGGGAAGTTGCGACAGCGGAGATCTTGGCGCGACACGAGTCAAGTCGGACGGGGGTGGAGAAGGCGGACGTGTCAGGGCTGGGCAAACATCGGTTGCCGGGGCCACTTGGACAACGGAGTCAAACTCGACAGACGTGGAGAAGGCAGACGTGTCAGGTGGGTGGATGTTTTGATCGAGGTTTGTCTGGCCAAACGCAAACGATGCGCTAAACACCGGCTGCTGAGCGGAGCGTGCGCCATCCGACATCATGGTGGGCATTGCTCAGGCCTCCTTGAGACACGCACGCAGGCCGACATTTCTGCGAGAGGACCTCTGGGGCATTTGAGATTTGGGATTGCGGTGTTCGTATGGTACAGATGTCGACTGACATTGATTGGGGGGTGTGCTTCTGCGGCCAGCGATGCGATCGCGCAGGCCCTTGCTGGCCGACAGGGCAGAACGTGGGCCGACTCGACGGCGTGATAGGCGGGCCGCTCTGCAGAGGGTGGAATGCGGGGGGCCCAAGGCCGTCTGGGCATGTCGCGATGGCCGATTTTCAGGGGAGCAGCTGCAGCAGCGGTGGGCGGCGAAAGTGCAATGACGATGGTTTGATGCGTGCGAGTCAGCGCGTTGCCTCTGGCCTGCCCTTGCCTCTCTGCCCTACACCACCTCCACTTCCACCTCTCGCCTTCCCAGGAACCCGCACGCCCGCCCGCACGCCCGCCCGCACGCCCGCCCGACGAGCCAGCGCCGCTGCCCGACCAACGTGAGGCTCCCACTGGTGCCGAGACAACCGCTCGTGCAGCCCTTGGCCTTATCCCATTCGGCCTGTCGTCGTGTCGCCGCCTCGGCAAGTTCTTTTTGGGAGGTGCTTCATGATACCGTCGCCTACCGAACCCCCGCCAGCCAACCCGTCACGCCGCCCTGCACGACCTGACCAATGTACGCTCCATGTCCTCCGTTCCTCCTGCTCCGGATAATACCTCACCTTCCACCCCGGTGAGATCCTCCAGGATCTCCCGCGATCGCCGTCATGCGTCGTCTGCGTCCGACGACGACGGGGATGCGAAGGTGACACCAAAGACACTCTCGCAAACTGGCAGATCCAGGACCGCGCCGCTTTCCCTCGATTCCCTCTACGCCCCTTCCGCGCACCTGCCCCAGCTCTCCGAGCGTGACAGCATCTTCGCGACAAACTACATTCCAACAGACAGTCCTGCTGATTCTCCCAACCACGAACCCCGCAAATCCGCTGAAGCTGCGGCCGACTGCGAGAGGCAAGACCAACAGTCGGCCGCCGACATGGCCGCCTCGCCCCTTAGGAAGCTCATGGACCCTCCCCTTCTTCGCCAACCGCACCATCTCTACTCTCAGTCGCCGTCTACGTCACCGTCATTGGACCACTCCGCCCTGGTTGACGAATTCCAAAAGATGAGACAAGTCGGGGGCAGCGTGCCTCCTGATGACCCCCAGAAGCCTTCCAGGACCCATGTCATACCGCAATTTTTGCGTGCCGGCGGAATTGACCAGCCGACAAAACAAGATCAGCACTCGCCGTATAATTATCCCATTGATTCTCCCCACAAACAGCCGTCAACTCCGCAAGAACACCCCTCAGCGCAGGACACATTGGATAGTGATGAGAGGGTGCGGTACCGGTCTTGGAGAGAAGGAAAGCCAACGTTGTCCGTCGGTGCCATGGCTGCACACCAACATGCAAAGGATGGAGGCAATACGCGTGTAGACAAGAAAATCGAAGCAACCTTACCCAAGGCCGAACCAAGCGCTGTTGCTGCTCGGAGTCGCAAGGCTAGTCACTATCTCGGGCTTTTCAAAGAGAATGAGGCAGCCCAAGAGCAAAAGAAGCGCGCAAGAGAGCATCTCGATGCTGAATTGGCAAAACAAGAAAGCCGTGAACACTCGACCGCTGGACGAGAGGCCCTTACCGAGATAGCGGTTGTCGACGACGATGCTCTCCATACGCTCGAGGTACCGGACGATGGTCGTCCAGACACGACATCACCTTCACCGCGGAAGTCACCATTATCCGATACGCCCAGCAGAGGCCGTCGTGTGGAGAGGGATGACCACGGTGTTTCCGAGAATTCACAGAGCGGTCTGACAGCTCACCGACCTCATGGGATTCCCTTGACCCTTCTGGAAGAAATCAAAAATTTTCATAACCTCACACCTGCCGCGCAACGAGGTCCATCCAAAGGTGTGGAGTCAGAGCGTTTAAGGTCATCTAAGCCGGTTCGAAATGAGTCATCAAGAAAGGGAACAGACTACTTTGGGTTGCCTCCTGAGCATCTTGACGACAAGCCTGTCCTGACCGACGAAGACGATGAATCCGAAAAAGAACATATCTCATCAGCGTTGTACTTCCCACATCGTCAACTTACTCCCACCAAAGGCACCCCCGACCAACTCAGCCCCGTAAGAGAGGAATTGCCTTCTCAGGCGACACCCACTAGGGATGACAATCAAAGGTTCCCTGCTGGTTGGGAGAAAAAGTCTACCACAACGCCCGATGCGGTGCAGATATCTCTTCAGTCACGAGATGAAGACAAAGAGCAATATCTTCATGGGGAGGTCAGACCGTCGTCGCCAACGCCAGAACCGGAGCACCAAGAGCGCATTGTTTCTGAATCAGAACACTACCTTTCGTACTCAGAATCTGAGTACGAGTCTTATGATGAATCCGCTCGTTCTGCCCAAGGAGGGTATGAATCTAGTGCTAGTGTCGCTGATGAGTTAGGGACTACGCCTACCCAAACATCTTTCCGCGATACAACCTCCACAACACCCGGAAAACCTCATCATCATCACCATCACCGTCACAAACGCCATCATGATGCAGCCCCTCTTGGAGCCGTAGAGCTGAAACCTTATGCCCATCAGGTCGGCGGACATTCTACTGTGTATCGCTTCTCAAGGCGAGCCGTGTGCAAGCAACTGAACAACAGGGAGAATGAGTTCTACGAAATCGTGGAACGCCATCATCCTGAATTGCTTGATTTCCTGCCAAGGTAAGATTTGCACTTTTGCCCTGCTCGAAGCTCGAAGCTGAAACTTCAGCAAAGATGCATCGATCCATCTAGCCTGCTGTTTAAGTGAGTATTGCTTTTCCCGACATATGCTAATGTTCGTAACAGATATATCGGTGTCTTGAACGTTACGTACCGGAAAGCCCCGAAGCGAAAGAAGACGGCCAAAGATGACACAGCAAAAGAAGCCGACACCAAAAACAGTGATCGTGCGGAACCCGACACTCCTGCCAAATCGGGTCACGAAGCAGTGCCTTCGGACCAACAGTTTCCAACAAAAACGAATGGCGACACAGCTGATGCCCAGCCTCGGATGGTGAGCCATTCGCAGCAGGTTATGCCGGTGCCACAAGTCATTTTCGAGAACAACCGGCACATCATCCCTGAGAACTTATTCCGCTACCCACCACGATCAAGCACGCCGAGGCCGCATAGCTCCCATGCCTCTATGCTCACTCGCGAGAGTCGAAGCAATAGTAGCTCAGAGCGGTATCGCCCGGCGTCTGCTAGCACCAGTCCCTCTCGACCAGAGCTGAAACAATCTATGAGCTGGGGTGCTACGACTGTCAACAGAAAACTGCGCGAACAAGTTCTTAAGGAGGTGTTTACTCCTCCGACTATTCATCACCACTACCGCCATGATCGGAACCATCATAGCTTGCCCGGGAGAAAGCGTGGTCTGGATTCAAAGTCGATAGATGTTGATACTTCTCCTGCACGCCGCAGAGGCAGTGCTGATCTTCCTACGAGACAAGCTTTTATGGATGACTGTGGAAGCCCTCGGAAGCAGGTGCTCAAGTCGGAAGCTGGACGTCATCTTCTCAACCCGACGGCTGGTGGGGAAAGCAGGTCATTAGAAAGATTCCCTTCCTTGCCACAGCTTAAAGGGATAGATTCAGCTAAAGAGGTTGAAGAAGTAACGTCCACTAGCCCTCATGTCCCAAGGCGTCGCCATTCCGGCGGTGGCCTTCGCAGACCGCCGCGGGAGCTTGATGTCGGCGGCAGACGGGCATTAGAGTATCACGAGGAAGACGGATACGGAGGCGACCGTGAAGATGATGTGTTCACCATGGATGAAGACAGGAAGATATCTTCTTCTCAGGAAAATGGAGAGGCACGTTTGCCAACCACCCCTGAGAAGCAAAATAATCGGGCGGATGCAAACACTGGCATTGGTAGCATGCTCCCTGCCCCGGTCATGGCCCCCGAAACTCCGAAACAAACACCCATGAAAGACCCTCGTAACCCCAATCAAGCAGCAGTTGTGCAACCGGACGAACGAGTGCAGCACTTCATTTTGCTTGAGGACCTTACCGCGGGAATGTCCAAGCCCTGCGTACTTGATCTTAAGATGGGCACCCGCCAATATGGCGTGGAAGCTAATGAGAAAAAACAACGTTCGCAGCGGCGCAAGTGTCAAATGACAACATCCCGGGAATTGGGCGTTCGCGTCTGCGGTATGCAGGTCTGGAACGTCAAGACACAGTCCTACATTTTTGAGGACAAATATTTTGGCCGCGACCTTAAAGCCGGCAAGGAGTTTCAGGATGCGTTGACACGTTTCTTCTTCGACGGCCACGGATACTCCAGCGCCAAGAAGCATATTCCTGCGATTCTGGACAAGATCGCCTCACTTGAACGGATGATCAGGCGCCTTCCCGGCTACCGCTTTTATGCCAGCAGCTTGCTCATGCTATACGATCGTGGCGAGCCTTCTATCGAGCCCGTTTCTAAAACTTCAAGCCGTCGCTCTTCTGAGGACGGCAGAACGTCAAGGGCTTCAGAGGAAAACCGGGCCAAAAACGAGATCAAGCTCAAGATTGTTGATTTCGCCAATTGTGTCACTGCGGAGGATGCACTGCCGGAAGATGTGCCTTGCCCGCCAGGTGACCCCTCCGGGGTGGACCGAGGGTACCTCCGCGGTCTGCGCACGCTGAGGATGTATTTCCAGCGTATCTGGCGCGAGCTCAACGACGACAAAGAGTGGGTTGAGCGCGGAGAATGCGAAGGTCTGCATATCGGCGAAGGCGATATCGGCCATGGCATGGTTGTTGAGGGCTGGGTAGACGGACCTGTGGTGGAAGAGGACCCAGGAAACGTCAGCGTGTAAGATTACCAAAAGATTGGATTCGTTTTGGTGTTTCCGGTTCTGGGCTTTCACGAGTCTATTTGTACGGTAAGGGTTTCGATTCGCACAAATAAGGTAGGGTTTTGGCATTCTGCGGCGTTTTTCTTATGACTTTCTTCTCAAGCCCACTTATTCTAGCGACGTGTGGGATTGATGCTTTTGACTGTTTGAAGTTTGCTAGGCATAAAGTTGCTGCGACGAATGGAGGTGGAGGCACACGGAAATTGATAGACTGGGCTTCTGTTCGTGTACATAAATATGCTTTCGAGAGAATGATTATCCAGAAGTTGAATGGTGCTTGTGTGTGCTTCGGGCGCATGGCGGCTGGACAGGGATGGGAGCTCGTGCCGGGGATCCACGAATCCACGGGGCCTTGTCATGGCCCAAGGGCCGCCGTGATCCCACCTCATCATACATAATCCTCGAGCTTGGTCTTTGTTCCCCCGCCGGCACATCGAGCTCCGACATTTGGCTCACGCCTGATATGGAGCTTCCCAAATGCCGGCATTGCTCGACTTAGAAAGCCATGTTTTGGCCCATTGGGAGCCCCAGAGTCTACGCCGCGACCCAGCACCAGCTCCCCAAAGAGCTCCGCACCATCTCCAACGACGGCCTGCAATCCCCATCAAAGCCCGCGGAAACCAATGGCGCGCGCCGAGTCATATCCGCAACTAACGCGCCGCAACGTCAAGACGGCGACGACGAGAAACATCATGACCCGGTGACGCAAGGGTCGGACGGCACCCCATCGCACCCGCCGGGCGCACCCAACGGGACGCTGCAAGGGACTGAGGCGGAACAGCACCTTGACGGGGAGATAGTCGGGTTGCGCGTTGCTCGAAACGGTCACATCTTTGCGACCATTACGCGCTCAACACTCACCGTCTGGCAGGCAAAGGTAACGGCGTTCCCCCTCGTCATCCAGCTTGCATTGACTGACACGCGGCCTCAAGCCCACCGCGATTCTAGCTTCCGTGCTGCGCTCAACCCACTCTATCAGGACATACGGTCCCAACGTCGCCCTTCTCCTGCGCCCCGACTCGGCCATATTCGTCGTGCAAACCACGCTAGGCTACTTGATAACCTACTCCTTGGCCACGGACCCGAACTCTCGCGTATACAGACAACATTTCGACATTAATGCCCATGGACACTCGCGGCGACAGAGTATTGCTGGAAGTAGGCAGCATGGAACTACCGACAAACCCGGAGGGCCTGGCGAGGGCGGCGGTGTCCGAGAAGCCAGCCTCCGCTTTCGAATGGTTATAAAGGTCGACGCTGGCATCGCAAAGGCCTTGGCTCTGGACGAAGAACTAGTTGTTGCGACTGAGAAGCCTGCTGCCATCCAGTGCATTCGCTGGGCACCGGACAGCAACGGGTCGCAAATCAGCACGGAGCCGCTCAGCCGCATGTCATGGCTGGGGAAAAAGACTACTGTGGTGGACGTCGTGCATGATCGGCCGATGAATCTTTATGCTTGGGTGATGAGTGATGGCAAGGCCTATGCTGTCCAACGGCTTCCGCCAGAGCCGGGAAATGCTCAGGGGCAACAACCTCTGTTCAAGGGCTACTGTTTCCACGAACCCGAGACTGCGGACACTCAGGCCGTCAAGGCTGCCATCAATGCCCGATTCTCATTAATAGCCGTTGCCTGTGCGAGCGGAGACATCCATGTCTATACCGCCCGGGACTATGATGGCCATGTTCCATTGTCACACAAGCTGCAGACGGGTCTTACTACGGCGACCTCAGGCAAGCTGACCTTCCTCAGCTACTCTCCGGATGGGTATTGCCTCTTTGCCGGTTACGAAACAGGATGGATGATGTGGAGTGTGTACGGCAAACCTGGAGCAAACAGTTTTACTTCGACGCGTCCAATGTCTGAGAACAACGACGAAGGGTGGCTCCTGAGCATTCGTGATGGTTTCTGGCTTGGCGGCGGCTCGGAGATCATTCTTCTCAGCCAAAACGACAATCGACTATGGCTGCTCGAGATGGCCCGCAGTGCCGTCGCAGGATGCTTTTCTTCAGCCAATGTCTCACGCTCGTTGCTCCAAACAAACGCCGGCTTCATGATTTATCGCGGCTACGACATGCCAGACTTGACGGCAATATCGGCAGAGGCGTCTTTATGGTATCACGTCCAGATTCCGAACGCCTATTTGGTTGACCAATGGCCCATAAGGAGCGCAGTCATCTCCGCTGATGGCCGCTATGTGGCTGTAGCAGGTCGGCGCGGCCTGGCCCATTACAGCGTCAGTAGTGGCAGGTGGAAGACTTTCGAGAACCCCGTCATGGAAAACGAATTCACTGTTAGGGGTGGCATGTGCTGGTATCAACACGTCCTTATTGCCGCAGTTGAATCCAACAACTCTCATGAACTTCGCATTTACTCTCGCGAAAAAGAGCTTGACAACAGCAAAGTCATGCACGTCGAACGCCTACCAGCGCCCATTGTGCTTATCGCGCCCTCGGGGGATGACTCGCTCCTGGTCTATACCTACGAGAACATTCTTTATCACTACATAATCAACGTCGCAAACTTTTCGGTAAGGATCGTACAGGTTGGTCAAATTGCGCTTCACGGCATCATCCGAGCACCGCCTCGAGTGCGAGCTTTGAGCTGGATACTGCCAGAAGAACAGCTAGGTAAGCTGACAACGGAATCATGCATTGGGACGGCTGCTGATAGGCTACAGACCACGGTGACCCAGCACAAGACGTCGCTGTGGCCACGATCCTCTTCCTGGTCGACGGGAAACTCGTACTTTTACAGCCAACGACCAATGAAGACGGCATGCTAAAATATGAGATGCGCATCATAGCACAAAACGTGGAATACTACGCGCTGATGCGCGATCATCCTTCATTCCGCATTGCAGAGGACGAGGATTATCTGCCGCCCAGCTCGGCTGCTAACATGACAAGCAATCAATTCCAGGGACATGACCTGCGAGATTCATTGTGGTATTTCGATGGGCAGGACATGAAGCTCTGGATTGATGCGCAGGACGTTCTGATCTCGGCATCTGCGGAGCTGGGCAGAGACCTTCCAGCCACGGTGAACATACCAGTGGACTTTTACCCCTTGTCTCCTCTCATGAGCAAGGGGATACTATTTGGCGTCGAGTCTGATTTGGTGCAAAGACGTGACATCAATTTTGCTTACTTCCGGTTTGCAACTAGGGTAAGCCACACCTCGGCGCTGACGACCACAATTCATCTATGCAGGGCTGACCATGTCCAGACACACCTCTTCATCCCGCCGTTACTTCGACACCATTTGGCGCAATATAATTCGCCCGCGGCGTTGCATTTGTCTCACCACTATCAGCATCTGCTCTATTTTCCGCATGCGCTGGAGATCTTATTGCACGATGTGCTAGACGACGAAGTGGATACCTCTCCGCCACCGGAGCAAGCGCTACTCCCAAGCGTACTCTCGTTTCTTTCTTCTTTCCCGCAGTATCTAGACATTGTCGTCCAGTGCACGCGCAAGACGGAAGTCCGCTCTTGGCGCACGCTATTCGCGCACCTGCCGCCTCCGCAAGAACTGTTTGAAGAGTCGTTGCAGCGCGGGTCTCTCAAGACGGCAGGCGGCTACCTACTGGTGTTGCACACGTTTGAGGAGCTGAGCTCGAGCTCGCATCAATTGATCCGGCTGTTGCAGCGGGCGAAGAACGAGCAGGACTGGGACCTGTGCAAGGAGCTGGCGCGGTTCCTCATGGCGCTGGACGAGACGGGTGCAACGCTGAAGGAGGCGTTGGAGCTGGTAGAGCTGGCGAGCCCGGTCGAGGTGGGCAGCAAGCAGTCGACGGGCAGCAGTTTCCTGTTTGAGGAGTCGCGGCAGGCGATCTCGCGGCAGGGCGGCAGAGGCGCCAGGAACGGGACAGACATTGGCATAGGGATCGGCGGCATCGACCTGTCGGCTGGCGTGGAGGTGGGTGGCAGCAGCGTGGGTAGCAGTCGTAGCAACGGGACTACTGGCGTTAGGGATCGGGACAAGGATGTCGATTACTTCACAGTGTAGTTATTAGTTAGGTATGGAAAGAGGAACGGTTCACAGCACGGACTTCGTACAGTAGGGCTGACGCTAGGTGGGATCGGGGGACGCGGGCGGGCGCCAGGGCGTAGGGCGGTGTCGCCTGAAAAATGTGGCTGCAACGGGCATGCTCGAAGCGGCTAGTGGGTGCTGATGACACCTCTCGACACCCTCATCGTCCGAATGGCGAAGCACGTCGCACAACCTGGGGCAGTGTGTGACTTGCGCAAAAGAGCCGGTGCACCTCAACCGCCCCCGATAGGCCGAGGCCGCCCGGCGAGCCCTGGTTCCTAGGGGCTGAGGCCCGTTCATCTTGACGTATCCTCTGTCTCTCAACTCACCGACTTCCAACCATGGTCTCAGCCTCATTGGGCGTCTTTGTGTAGTACCCAAGCCGTTCGTTGCTTTATAACACCCTCACTCCCGCCCGTGTGCCCTGCATGCCAAAGGTGCCTGATCTACAAATTTCCTCCGCGCGACAGACATGAACCCCCGAGCGCCGCTGTCTCCCCAGCATCCCGCCGACACACCCTCCTCCCCCCACCACCGAGTCGGTTGAGCTTTTTGGCTTGATGTCTTGTTCTGACGGCTCCGTCACCCAACCTATCGCGACCAGCACTAGTCCCTTTGCGACCATGGCGCTCCACTCAGCACCGCGTCAGCCGCACTTCGTCTGGGCATCAGGTCAGCCTTTTCGTTGGTTTTACTGCTGCATATGCCGTGGCGTACTGATTTCCTTTATAAGACTTTGGCGCCAACCGCTATGATTCGGCACCGCGCGACGCCTCGCGCTCTCCGTCCGACGACACCAACAACAGCTGGCGCTTCGTCACCGTCTCCCGGCCCGAGGAGTTCAAGGACCAGAGCGTCATGCGCAGCGTCCGCTCTCACGTCATGTTCGATGTGGTCGAGAAACGGAAGGCGCCGGCGCCAGGCTCTGTTTTCAAGGCCAAGGTTTCCAAGAGCTTGGGCACGGGGCAAAGGGCTAGGGCGTCGTCTGCGTCGGCATCCCGGTCTTCGGCTGGCAGCGAGGTTCCTCCCACGTCAAACCCCAGCAACCCCGCCACTATCAGCAACGAACAGGCCCTGCAGATCTTGAGGCAGTATCCCAAGTCCAAGGCGTCGTCTTCCACTGAAGGCAGCCCGCCGAGGAGCGAGACTACTGCAGAGGCGAGCAGCCCTGAGTCTATAAGAGTGAAGACGAAGAAGAAGCCCAAGCATGATAGAGCCAGTATTGCTAGTCGTGCCAGCATAACGCCTTCGAATGCTTCGAATTCCACAACCGAGGACGCAGAAGTGGTCCTCATCGAGCCCCCCAAGGATCGAAAGTACAATCCCCTGTATGCCGTTTCGTTCAAAAATGGCATGGGGCCCTTGAGGGCTTTTGCAGAGGCCGGGGCAGCGAGTATCGCAGCTCCGTACAACGCCTTTTCCGCCTACGATCCTTTCCACATGCTACCGCAACCATCCAATCCGCAGATCAACGTCGAGTACCTTAAATACTACTGTAAGGAAACTAACTATCACGTAAGAGCATCACTGACGCCGTCTAGGCCACCACTACTTCGGCACGAGGCACATGTGCTTCAACTGGCTGCCGCAAATGATTGGCACGCGGGAGTCGTTCCTCAGCACGCTCGCCATCACGACAACGCACCTGGACGTGATGCACGGCCAGGTCGAGCCCAGCCCGCTCACCCGCCTTGTGTACATTGAAGCCGTGCATCTGATCCACGAGGCCCTCACCGAGCGCTGGCGCCGCGTGAGAGACAGCACCATCATGAGCGTCGTGCACATTGTCGCGGGCCAGATTGTCAACGCGCCCGACGAGCTCGCCGCGCACGAGCTGGGCCTACGCCTCTTGATAGCCGAAAGAGGCGGGCTGCAAGCGCTAGGCCTGCGCGGCGAACTGGCCGCCCTGGCTGCCGTGTGAGTACCGACGTCCCTTTCCCCCTTGCTTGCTACACGAGCCGGCTCAGCTGACCAGCAATATGCAGCATGTGCTTCACGGCCGCCATCTTCCGCGAAACCCAACCCGACGCCATGTTCCTCGCCGTGCAGGCGAACCCAGACGCCTACCCCGCCAACAGCGGGCGCCCCATCCCCGAATCCCCCGTCTTCAGCCCGCGCGCCCCGCGCTTCCCCACGTTGTCGCGCTCCAAGACGTGCTCGGCACCCACACTGGCCCTGCTCGGCCGTCTCCGCGACCTCACCGACCTATGCCTGGACCCCCCGCCCATCTTCACCCCCGCCGAGCTCGACGCCCGTAAGAGGGAACTCCTAGCCTTCGTCCTCGCCCTGCCCTCGGCGTACACGCCCCCCGCACTGCCCGCCCGCGCCGCAGACAAGGCAGCCCACCGCCACGAGGCCGTCCGCCTCACGGCCCTCGTCTACGCCACCGCCCTCGTCGAGCGTGTGCCCCTCTCCAGCGCCGCGACTCTGATACCGCCGCAACCCAACGCCGACGCCGACGCAGACATTACTGCTGTCGCGTCAGCATCAGCGCTTTTTCCAGCATCTACGTCACCAGCAGCACGCACGGTCCCCGTCCTCGCGGCCCTGCGCGCCGCCCTCGCCCACTCCGACTGCAGCTACAGCGACTGCTGGACCGACATGACGGGCGTGCTGCACTGGGCGACGCTGGTGGCGGGGGCGTCAGCAGCGGGAGCGGGAGCGCGCGGGGCCGCGGAGACTGGCCTGCGGCGCTATTTCTGCGCGTTGAATGTGCGGGCGGCGATTGTGCTGGCGTTTGAGCACCGCGAGGCGGTGGTTGCGGCGCTGAGGAGGGTGTTGCGTGTTGTGGCGTTTTGTGCGGGTGATGCTGGGGAGATGGGGATGGAAATGGTGGGGAGTGGGGTTGGGGTTGGGGTGCTGGTTGAAGGGGTGGATGAGTAAGGCTTGAGATGGGGGATGAGAGAGGGGAGTTTGGTGTTAGTGTTGGTGTTGGTGAGTTTTGATTTTATTGATATACCAGCGAAATGATGGTCTAGTTGGCAGGCACATGGCATTGCAGGGCATTGGGAGGACAGGATGGGCGAAAGAAAAAAGGAGTTTGTTCTTCTACTGGACTATTTTCTCATATGGCTGGCCCCCTTTCAATCTACTTATTTAGCT
>NW_022983532.1:635109-655863 GCF_010093885.1 Aplosporella prunicola CBS 121167 | reverse complement strand
TTTAGGCAGTCTTTGTAATAATATCAGCTTCTTTCGATGTTAGTTAAAGTCCGTCCAGTTAGCTCTCGGGTACAGGAAGCACGGCAGAGGTAGGGGCAGGATACACTGCAAATAAAGCACGATTGGTCAAGCTGATTTGTTCGTGCCATGTCATGTCATGTCATTCCATTCCTAAGCGTAGTGGTAATAGTGGTATTGCTGGTGGTGGTGGTAGGCAGGTAAATACCCAGCCCACTCGTCACACCCATCCATGCCTGCGTGCATGCATGCATGCCATCATCGTACACACAGCCCGTGAAAGCCGTCGGCTACGTCACCAACCTAGCTCGCGCGCCGCATCGCACCCTGCTCACGTCTTAGAGCAGGATAGGCACGGCCTAGCCGTGCGTCACCTTGCGCACGGTGCCGTCCTCGGCGACGTGCACGTTCAGCCTATAGAGTGGGCGGTGGCGTCAGCACTCGAAGTTGAATTTTTGGTTTTGCGTTTTTGCGTTTTTGCGTTGTTGTTGGTGGTGGTGTTTGCGGGGGCAGAGAAGCAGGAAAGCGGGGAGGAAGTGGGGAAGTGGGGAAGTGTGAATGTAAGGCAAGGCACGCACCTCTCCGGGTTGTAGTCCATGGTCATGGGCCCGCCTTCCTGCACGATGCGGTGGCTTTGCGGGAGGTCTTGCTTCGCGAACGTCTGGTGCGTGGTGGGTGGTGTTAGCGTCGATATCTACTCTAATCTACTCTGGATAGGTAGATATGGGTATGGGTGTGGTATGGATGGTATGGTGCAAGGGAGATGGATAGGTGAGGGGTGAGGGTAAGACGGACCACGTTGTCGGACGTGTCGCCGATCTTCTTGCCCAGCAGCTGGTTCGACCAGTCTTGGGTCTTGTCGCCGGTAGACTGGAGGCCGGGAACTACGAGAGGCATTGTGTGTGGTTGTTGTTGTTGTGGTTGTTGTTGTTGTGGTGGTGGTGGTGGTGGTGGTGGGGTTGTTGTCGTTGGAAAGTGGGGTTGGGCGTTGGGCGTTGGCAGTTGTGAGTGTGGGTAGTTGGACGGATGAGGTGGGAGGGCAGAGGAGAGTGAGAAGAAGTACGCTTTTATTCAAGGTAGGCAAGCAAGATACAAATAGCTGAACTAGGTACCTATGATCAGATCGAACCACTGCTTGCTTGCTTGCTTGCTTGCGGCTTCCCCGCGGCCAGCGACGGAAGGCACAGCCCCGCCGACGTCATACGCGACTTGCGCTCAAGTGCACGTGCCGTCTGGGGTCGTGACTTTCCACTTCCACCACCACCACCTCCTCTGACATGTGACTTTCCTCCGTATCACCACCACCAACGCCCCACCGCTAGCACGCTTCCATCCATCCGCTCGTTTCGTACGACTTGGTACACCGTCACGCGCCAATCGCTAATCCCACCCCGTTCATCGCTTCAATACTACGTACCTATCGGCGCGACATCACGCAAGCTACCAGGCAGGCAACCAAACAAGACAAGTCAAGACAAGACGCCGCGGCCCGCACCGCAGCCTACGACCTTTACTGTAGCACAAGCACCAAGCAGCGCACGCCTTGCGCGCAACAACAACAACAACAACAACCATGGCCACCACCGCGACGACAACCACAGACACGCCTTACAAATTCCCACCGCACTACTCCTTCCCGCCCTTCTTCACGCTACAACCCGTAGCAGCAACGCGCCTATCCCAGCTCTCGTCCTGGTCTGCGCACATCCAGGCCTACTGCCGCGCGCACCGCCTCTTCCAGCTCTCCCTCATCGACGCGCTCGACACGCCCCTCTTCGCGAACCAGCGGCTGGGCAAGCGGCTCGCGCTGCGCGACGCCCGCGCCGTGCTGGACTGGATGTGCAGCGAGGACGGGGGCCGCCGGGCCGAGTGGCTGGACGCTAAGGACGGGAAGAAGAGCGCGGGCGAGGGCGGGCGGTGCTGGGTCTTTTGGCGGCGGCCCGAGGAGTGGGCGGCTGTGCTTGAGGGGTGGGTCGAGGGGACGGGACAGAGGGGGGTGGTGTTGACGTTGTATGAGATTGTGGAGAGTGATGGGACCGCTGATCAAGGTATGTGTCTGTGTGTGTGTGTGCGTGTGTTTGGGTGTTTGTTGCGCTGCGGTGGTAAATATGGTTGAGGGAGAGTGAGAGAGAGTGTGCGAGCTGACTTGCCCTTCCCCCAAATGCAGAATTCCATGGCATGGACGCCGAGCTGCTCCAGAAATCGCTGCAGGTGTCGGTAAAGCGCGGCAAGGCCCAAGTCTTTGGCAGCGAGGACTCGTTGGGCGTCAAGTTCTTCTGAGCACTTAATCACGTCCGTACGTACGGTACGTAGTTACCTCCGGAGTGGGGTGCGAAAGCGAAACCGAGGCTTCGAGCTTGTGTGGCTGACTGGCTGGCTGGCTGCCTGCCTGGTTGGTTGGCTGGCTGGGACGGGATGCGTGCATGCGTGCGTACGTGTGTGCGACCTACCTAGGTATGTACCTACGGAGCACCCACCTAAGTACGTGCTCGAGGTGGCGGCTTCAGAGCGGCTGCTGTGCTACCCACCTACCTACCGGCCTAACTTTTTTTTGTGCTTTTGCGTAGATGGCAGGACGAAGTGTCCGATGCTGCTGCATGTGTGCCTGTGTGTGTGGGTGGGGGGAGGCACTGTTTGCCGCTTCTGGTCTGGGTGCGTGCTGGGTGGGGGTGGGGGCTTTGTTGCGCTGCTGCGATGCTGCGGTGCTGTGATGCTGGATGTTGCCTGCTTGCCTGCTTGCCTGCTTGCCTGCTTGCCTGCTTGCCTCCTTGCCTGCCTGATGGTGGTGGGGTGGATGTGTGTGTGTGCAGGGGCTGGCTACCGGGTGGTTAGATAGATGGGTGGATGGATGAGCTTTAGTGCCACCTTTGTAGGTAGGTAGATATGTGCATAGAAGACAGCAGGCAAGGCAAGGCAAGGCAAAAAGCCATTCCTCTACATCAATTCTCTCTCCCCTGCAAAGTCCTCCATCTCATCACTCTTCCTCTACCCAGCGCCCAACAGCGAAGAAAACGGCTCGTCCCAGTTCTTGAGAGCTAAGCGCTCTTTCTACTCTTGCCTATTAAGGTATTTTTCTTACAGCAAGCAAATGTGGCAGCTACATCCCATTCATATCGTCGACTGCCATCGCGTACTCTAGACGATCTTCGACAGCGCTGGATTGTGGTGATTCGTGTGAGAGTGGTGTGCTGGTGTTGGGTGCCGATTTGGTGAGGTGGTGGCCTGCGTTGAGGGGTTGGTGGTGGAGGGGAGGGGAGAGGGGGGACGGGGGTTGTGCTGCTGCTGATGGCGCGGGTGGGCGGGTCGGTTGCGGTCTCCCATCGTGCCATAAATCGATGGTCCGGCCAGGAGGTCTGTTGGGAGCTGCTCTGTGTTGAAGCCTCTGAAGAGCGAGTGGAGACTGGAGATGCTGTGGGTGCGTTTTGAACGGTAGTTCCTTGGACGAATAGCGCGGTGATTGCTTTTTGGTCGTTGGTCATGCAGTGTGGCAGACATGGTCGCTTTCCTGGTTCGTGATGACCCTCTCTGGGAGCTTCCACTTTGTTGGAGGCGTGGAGCAGTGCGTTTAGGTATGTATGGTATTTAAGAAGGCAGTGCAGGTTAGGCACGACGAGCCGGTGGGTATTTATGCTCTTGTGGAAGGTATATACATCTTTTATAACAAGACTGACTATACTATCCAGACGCCCTTAGGTCCCGAACTCAAGATCTTTATGTACCGGAGCTCAACTCACTCATTCACGCCCGCAAATTCACAGCAAAGGGTTTGGTATAAAGGCACAGACCGCACCGGTATTACCTGAACCACATCTTTCCCGCCGAGGCGCACGCATACTCAGAGGAAACCGGGAAGACTTCTCTTCACGCTCACCCTCCGGACACCGGTTCGTTCAAAGAATTCCACCCAACTCCAGCCCTCCACATCCAGGTCTGCCTAGATCGTCCACACCCAGGCCCTGGTTGAGGAGCATCATAGACTGATGATGTTGAGCATTATCCCGTGGTGTCGGTGGGGACTATCAATATTCGCAAATATAATCCAACTCGTTGGAACGAGCCTCTTTAGGCCTTAATGTATTTGGCCCTCAGTTCGTATGGTATAAGTAGATATGTTTTGGGGCCTTTGCTTGTAGCTTTAACATGCGTTTTAAATGTTAGGGCCAATCCGATAGATCGCAAGGAGCTTTTCTCAATGAACTGAATTTAAAGGCTTATGGTTATAATCTTCGCCATAGTAGACCGGGCGTTATCTCTTCTTCCAAAACAGTTGCCGGTTGAACGCCGCACTGTCCTGTGCCAGGCATACGTCAGTGACCGGAGACTTCATAACCACAGCGAACTACAATTACCATCATTGTCACTATTATTGACATCTTGGCCTGTAAAGCAGTGCCAGATGGCATTGTGTTGTGTTTGATCGTAGATAAAAATGACGAGAGGTGGAAAGAAGAAGTGGATGGTAGATCGATGTTTCTTTGGCTTAGCTCTCTGGCTAACATGCCCGAGATTCTTCTACTCCAATCCCGCTTCTCCGAAACCTTTCTTTACAAATCTCTAGCCTTTTCTTTTTTTCTTTTTTTTTTTATTCCCACTTTCCTTGTGTCTCAGTTTAAAGACTAAAAGCATGATCAGATAACAGACCCCAGAAAGGATGGGAAAGAAACCGAAGCGCAAGGAAATTAAAGACAGAAAGTGTAAATGCCATACATACACAACCCTTCAATAGTCGAATCTGCAACCAGCAGTAGTCGGACCCGCAACCCTCAATGGTAATACAAGCCCTGCAGCCACCCGAGCGTCCACGCAAGCCCGACCACTGAACACACCTCAACACCCTTGCCTGGGTCACATCCGCAAAGTGAAGAACCCAACGTGACACAGTGCACAGCAGATATAAACCTACGCAACGCACCAGAGAGTCCTGGCAAAAATCCCCTGTTCAGCGCGTGACGCAATGACGCTAGAAGCGCGTCCGACGAGCGTCATGATCGACATGCATGGCATCGGCGATGCCATCGCTTTCGATGTTGCATGTTTCTGTGGCAAGATAGTACGGAAGGACTAGGGTGTGACTTTTGTTGAGTGTTTTGCAAAATGCTCATAAGCAATACTGTTTTGCGCGTTAGTTCCGCGGAAATGGTTATGGCTTGCTTGACGTTGCATACAACAAGTACATGGGGCAAAAATCCCAGCAAGGATGTTTTAGGTACTACAGACTTCTGGTAAGAGAAATGAAAAGGAAAAAGGTGATATGAATTGTTGCGGAGGTCATATGTTGCTTGTGTTACTATAAGGGAAAGAGAAACTTAAGAGAAAAAGCTGTGTACGGAGGATACCTGGTTGATTCTGCCAAATGTGTATAAAACAGACTGAAATATGGTAGACCGAACTTTTATACTAGTTCGTCTATAATCAATTTATGCGCTTCGTGGAAAGTTTGGAGCTCTTGCATGACCACAGGGTCATATTAGTTCTTCTTTCTCATGCTATACCGTAGAGTAGACATTTTGTTGTGTCTTGCGGGTATAGTAGAGATCAGAAGAGAAAGCATCGATGATATCTTTATAGGCATATAGCGTATGCCATTATCACAAAATTGCTGCAACAGCTAGATTTAGTGACTTTTACTGAAGATTTCTGAGCCGACCACCAAATGTATGGAGTAGAGCGGGAATTTCAGGGAAAGTTCCCGCGATGGACGGCTTCCAGCTCCAGTTACTGGGATTCGTGCCATGTTCCTCGAAAGCGCGAGTGAGCCGCCGGCGTCCGGTAATGGGATCAGTCTCAACCGCTTCCGCCAGTGTATACGGCCAATCGACTGACGTGTAGGAATATCTCACCTCCCCGCATGTAATAAAGTCGCGGTACCGGAGCATTAACGCCTCGCGGAAAGCTGGGCTGTATATGATCAGCTTACGTCGTCAGAAAACAGAACAGAGAAACATACTGAGGGTTGGTGTCGATGCAGGGACTATGAGGAATCAGTCTTTGGGCAGGCAAGGGTCGAATCATAGCAGGGAGTTTTGCGTAGGTTTCGGGGGTGGGGACGAGCATCCACTGCGAGAAGGTTAGCAAGACATTGGCCAGATGCACGTCGAGTCGATATTCACGGACCCTCATGAGATGGGTGAGCAGTTTCACTGCCACTAGGCGTGCGAACACGTCTGTACCCTCGATGTTTTTATAGATCTCGCATGCAACGGAGCATGTGTTGTATGGATCACTGGGGGTGCGGTCGCGGAAGAACAGTTCAACATCAGTGTAGTCCTCTGGGCCAAATACTTCGGCGACAGGTACTCCGCAAGCAAGCTGTTGTGATGCCGCGTCGCGGTACCCAAGATAAGCTTTACTCAATGCCGAGTTCTCATAGACGTGAAGAGACTGGATGGCATAATCTGGGACGGAAAACTGTAGGAGTTGTTGGGCTTGAATTGGTTGTGGATAACCGTTTGCTTTGATTGCACTGGACATAGGTAGATTGCCGAAGCCTTCAACATAACCCGTTGTGGGGAACCATGGCAAGCTTTGATAGTGTCCGCTCGTGGAAGGAAATGAGGTAACTGAAGCAACCACCATCGCACTTGACGCAGAGCTGTTCCTGGTCCCCTCTGAGAAGTAGCTACCTCCCTATACCAACGCCCTTAGTTAGCATTATGGCATTCTGAAGTTATCCTCAAACATATGGTGGTATCAAAGGGCTTACCTCTCTGCCAGCCTCGGAGCTTCTTTCATCAACTGACTCCGCTTCATCCACCATTGGATCGTCATCCGAATCCAAAATCTCAATAATAGGATGCCATTTGCGCCCTTTCTCGGAGTAGTGATTGTCCCAGTGAGACCTTCTTTGTTCTCCCTCAAGAAGCGTTGCGTATTTTGATGAGCTTGAAAATATTGAGGGGACACTCTGCCTATTGTCAGCAGTAGGTGAAGCCATAAAGCCGAAGGGACTTGGTTCCCTTCTTCTTTGATAGTATGTGTTCGGGGTGTTTCTCGAGCAGGACTGCCCGTCTTCCTCTTTAGAGACCGTAAACAGCTCCTCATAGTTCGGATCAGTCAACGCCCCTATGAAATCGTGAAGTGAATCGTTTGCGCGAGCTATACGCTGCGCTTCTTCAAGTACGGATTTGTTGCCATCTCGCAATCGATTGAAGACATTGGAAAGTGCCTTCTCCATCTCATCCGCCTCTTTCTTTAGCTTTACAGCCTTCCGTTCGACAAATGTACACTCCTGCCTGTCGGCTGTGCATCTGAGACATGGTGCATTACCGCTACATCTAATTTTTTTCTTCCTGCATCCTATACACGCGAGGTTTGCAGTTCGACGCCGGGCACGTAAGGCGCTAGCTTGGAACTCGTCCGAGGCTCGTCGTCCACTCGATAAATTTGACGGACCAATCTCCGGTGCCAACGGCGGTACGGGTGCCAGGCGTGGCAAGTCCGCACCGTGTTCCATTCTTGTTACTGGAATGACAACAACTCCTCAGGGGTCCGACAGGGCACGGCTTCGTAAATCGGCATGACCCTTGCGTGAATCTTGCGGAGGGCTTCGTCTGCGTGAGTGAGTGACAGTAACGGATAGTGGTATGACGCAGACGACAAATGCAATTACAATAAAAAACTCTGTACGAGCTTTGGAGCACCGCTGTGACACGACATCTGCGTCGGCCGATAGTTATACCGGCTCAAGGGTAGCCCGGTCCTCTCTTTTAGGCAAGTCGACCGCTCCTATCGATACAGCTTTATCGCGAGGAGTTCTACAACGTCTTGAGACAGTCGAAATTCCATCAATTCGCAAAATGCACAAATGTGCATTTCTCTTAGACTCCGTTTATGAATTTATGTTGGCAGTACATCAAAGGCAATTTGTGTCCTTCCTATGAAATAATTAGTAACCCCAGACGTTGTCATCCACGCCCTTGATGATGCAACCAGCGCACCTTACAAATCAACTGGAGCTACATCCATATTTATCAGTTACCCCTCAGTAGCACCTCTGCATCGAATTTCAAACTCATCCTTCCGACCGTAATTCTGAATTGAACCAGACCATCCGAAATCCAGAACGAAATGGCCTCCAAGCTTATCGCAGTTGTTGCCGGTGTAGGTCCAGGTACCGGAGCCGCAGTTGTCCGTAAATTTGCAGCAACCTACCCAGTTGTCTTGCTTGCACGCACTCCGGACAGCTTTTCTCAGCTCGCCGATGAGATCAACGGCAATGGTGGCAAGGCATTGGGCATCCCTACAGATGTTTCGGATGCAAAGAGCGTCAAAAGTGCTTTCAGCAAGATTGAGAGCGAATTTGGGAAAGACTTCGGCCTTGCTGTATGCTTACTTTACCTGATTGAAATCGATTGCAGCTAATAGATTTATAGGCAGCCATCTTCAACGCTAGCGGTGGTTTTGTCCGCAAGCCTTTCCTGGAACTTACTGAAGAGGAATTTGTGTCTAGCTGGAACGTGTCGGCCAAGGGGGCTTTCCTCTTCTCTCAGGCCACGCTACCATATCTCCTCAAGGCCACTTCATCGTCCAAGCACCCACCCACTATCATTTTCACTGGCGCGACAGCGTCCATCAAAGGTTCCGCGCAAATGTCCTCGTTTGCTACGGGCAAATGGGCTCTGAGAAGCTTGTCACAGAGTCTGGCAAGAGAGTTTGGACCGCAAGGAGTTCATGTCAGCCATGCTATTATTG
Organism: Aplosporella prunicola CBS 121167; assembly: GCF_010093885.1. NCBI lineage: Eukaryota > Fungi > Ascomycota > Dothideomycetes > Botryosphaeriales > Aplosporellaceae > Aplosporella > Aplosporella prunicola. Next base: position 647,154 of record NW_022983532.1, on the reverse strand, counting down.
ATGGTGTGATCGACATTCCGAGGACGAAGGAGTGGCTGAAGGACGCGGGACCAGACGCCAAGATTAGCCCCGAAGGGGTAAGTATTACATGAGTTCCGTTGGAGATGTGATTTGCTAACCTCCGTATCAAGATTGCGGACTCGTATTGGCATCTTCATACGCAACCAAAGACCACTTTCACTTGGGAGATTGATATCAGACCAGGAGTTGAGAAGTGGTAAAGCTCTAGCGCCGACAGTTCGGTTGACTGTTGAGTATTGGCAAAGTAAAATGTCAAATCATAAACGTGGGTATCTCATCTAAAGAATCAGACTTTTTCTTCTTTTCGCGTTCCCTTCTTGCCGACATCACGGCTTTGCGTTTAGCCATTCGTTCAGTGGAACTTGACTGTCGCTCGGAGCGCTTCGATAGGTCATTGAGAGGATCAAGCCTCGAGGAGGGTATGGTTTGACGGCTTGTCCTTGTCTCAACATCAATTGAAGACTCTGAAAATGAAATTGTAGCTCTTGAGCGTGAGACATCATTGGGTCTGACAGATCGTGAAGCGGAAACCGTCTCCACTTTTGGCAGAGGTTTGGGAACACGATTCGGAGGCGGCTGTATGCCTGTTTTTTGAACATGAACTGGGTGCGTAGTCGTGGCAGAGTGCTGCTTTGTGAGCGTCTTGGGTGTAATCTTCAGCGACGTCCCATCAAGGTCATCGCTATCGTCGTCTTCTGCAACCACCTTTTCGATCTCTTGAGCCAAACCACTCAATGCACTTCTGGCATTCCATGTCCCGGGACCGGTCGTACTGTTACTCCGCAGTACAGAAGATGAAGGTTTAGCAACGGCATAGCCTGCTGCTGCCCTCGTGTATGATTTTGTTCCAGTTAGTCGAGCCAGTTGGCTAGAAGACTGTTCTTGACTGCCAGACATAAGACCTGCGAGTTGAGAGTCACGCATCCACGGTGCATCTTCTTCTTCAGAGTCTTCTCCGTCGCGGCTATCGTGAACTCCAGCGCCAATCTGCCGTAGCGCATCGGCATGCTTCTCCGCGCTTGCTTCTGCCTTGCGCTTGAGCTTGGCCTCGGTACTCATTTGGGAGTGAGGGACTACGGGCCGAGCAATTTTCTGGATCGCGGACGCGCTCCTCTCTTTGGCCAACCGCTTCAAACGATGGTATTCGGCATGGTGTAAATGTTGAGTAAACATTTGCGCCGTGTCCAGGAACTCATCTTCCACCATGATCCACATATCGTCCCCGTCAGGTCCTTCGCGCATGAGTCTAGACTACGTCAGTCACTTCATGTCACATGCAGATGATAAGTAAAGGTCAGCCGAGCATACTCTTGTTTAGGTGGCTGTGGTGGAGGAGATGAGGAGGGTGTACGATCTGCAGCATGTGAGCAGACAATTAGCGCCAGAAGAGTGCCGTCGCGCGTTCCATACCTGCTCTGTTCTTTACTGCGTCCGGTACACGGCGCAACCTACTAGGAGTGGTTCTAGCATCGTCACGGTCTAACGTTTCTGGACGCGCTTGGTTTGGACGTCGCCCGGCATTGGCGCTTGAAGACTGGCTTGTATCATTGGCAAGCCATGGCAGCTTTCGGGGCATGTCGCCTACGCGTCGAAGGAGTAGGAAGTGGTGTTGAAAGAAGCAAGGCCGCTAGAGTACTCGATAGGTGCTTTATCGCGCAAGCCCTAATCTTCGGACCGACAGCCGAGCGAGTCATGCCCCCGCGAAGGCTGCGAAAGTGACATCTGTCTGCGCCCTTCCATCCCCTCCTATTCATTTCCACTCGTGTCTGACAACTCCCTTGCAAAACCTTCTCTCCTCACGTTCTACTTGAATGGACTTCGGTCACAGTCGCGTAACTATGCTTCAAGGGTAGTATACACGTACAGTAAGCAATCCAATCTTCGCGCTCACTAAAAGGCCAATACATCAACAGACGATTCAGGCAGCTGTTCAACCGCACCGTACACCCCCGAAAACGATGAGAAAACCACCGCCGGTGACGAACCCGACATGTATGACCTTTATCGCGTGAAGACTTCCGAATCTAGCTCCGCCGACGACCTCTCCCGCTCGCTCTCAAACACGGTGATAAGCAACATACATCCGGACCATAAAGATGGGATCATCACTGCGCTGCTTATGCGTGATTCCCTCAATCTTGCCCTAGAACACTTCAACCATAAGGAGGCCGGGACGGGGGCACCTACACGCTCGAAAGATGATCCTGAAGTTCAAGAACTGGCGAAGAAGCACTACCACAGCATGGCTGCGAGCATGTTGACGGCAGGCATTACATCTTCCAACATCCATCATGATGAGAAGCTGCGCGGACAATACGCACAAGCCTATGATTCGGTTGCCAAAGATCACATTGCGACTCTGGCGGAAGGAGGTCCGTCCCTGTTGAAATCTAGTAGTGCTCTGACTCTTGCCAGTCAAGGTTTTAGGGCTCAGCGGCAGCATGATGCACCTCGGCCGCAAATTGGCTATGTCCAGCCTCAAAACTTCAAGCACCTCCCGTCTCTGGTGCAGCCGCTTGTTGATGAGAACCATCCCATATTCAGAAACGCCCTCAGCACTCATGGTATTATCCTTGTTGAGGCGATCGGTAAAGGAGGGTATGGTACCGTTTTCAAAGCTGTGCATCCGCTGGATGGAGGGTTCTACGCTATAAAGCAAATTCCACTGAGCCCGGCAAGGATGGAAGGTATTCGCAAGCGGGGCAAGGCAGAGTTGGACGCTCTCTTTGTGGAGGTGCGAACTATGCAACGTTTTGACCACCCCAATATTGTGCGCTACCACAACGCTTGGCTCGAATCACTATCCCTTGACTCACTCGCCAAAGTTAAGAAGCAGCAGAAACTACTCGAAGGCGTTACTGCGACTTCATCAGAAGCTGAGTCTGACTCGAGTGGCCCAAGCCAGTCGAGCAATGGGATCGAGCCTTCGTTAGGGTTAAGCAACAATTTCTCGGATCTTTCAGACAATGTCGTTTTCGGCGATGATACAAGTGTCAGTGTCAGTGTCAGCACATCTATTCCAAAGCGATTGCGCAAGCGAAGTGAGAGCCACGGCACCCTTTCTTCCTCGTTGTCTAAAAAGAGCACCGTCCACAGCATTGGGTCAGACATTGAAGACGAGGACATCGAGACAATTCCGCGCAACCTCTCGGAAATTGAAAAACAACGCGACCTATCACTCTCCCACAACATTCTTTTCGAGGAGAGCCAATCTGATAATCGCAGCGCCACGTCCATGGAAGAAGAGCCTCCTGCGGACAACCTGCATCTGGTTCTACACATCCAAATGGCCCTTTATGATTTGACCCTTGCCGATTATATTTCTTCTGCTCCTGGCGCACGCGTCGATGGTACCTTGAGTCTACGCCACTGTTTTCATACGAAGATGTCGCTCGAGATCTTACTGGCAGTCCTTGATGGCGTTGAATATCTCCACGCACAAGGGGTTGTCCACCGTGATTTGAAGCCAGCGAACATTTTCCTATCCCCAGTGGTAGACAAGTATCGGCACAAGGACCGCGTGGCTCTGGAAAAATGCCATGGATGCATCAAGGCAGGAAGCAAGAGGATCCATCAGCTTGGCGTGAAAATAGGCGATTTCGGCTTGGTGACTGCGATTGCTCGCCCGGACACTGAATCCCAGCATGGTCGTGTCAGGGCCGTTGGAACTGAGTTTTATCGTCCTCCATCCGCCCCTGCTCAGCCCAACGAGAAACTTGATGTTTATGCTCTGGGTGTGATTACTTTTGAACTGCTTTGGAAGTTCGATACCAGTAAGTGCAATTCTTACCCAAGACTTCCTACGGAGGATTTTTCCTCTTCAAACGAGTATGCTTGATATGCTTAATAATTGCTAACTGCAATATAGGAATGGAGCGTGCGCACGTCCTGCAAGACCTCAAACGCGGAAAACTTCCTGTAACATTCGAGGAAAGGATGGACTTCGCTGGGGATCGACTTGCAAAGTGCATCAAGGGGATGGTCCACTGGGACGAGGCGCAGCGACTAACTCTCACAGAAGCGCAGCATGAGTTTGAGGCTATATTGCGTGCAGCAGAGCCTTAGGCCTTTATAAGGGACAATGTACCACAAGTTCTGTCCCAGAGTTCGGAAAGAGACTCATCAGACAAGTCATTTTGATATTTCTGAGGTCTCTTATAACAGTAAGTAAAAGTCCCTTGTTTGGCTCTGCCTTGACCCTCCGCTATGCGTTAAAGCTAACTGCGTTGTAAGGCTTCGGGACTTTCGGAACTCCATAGTGGCAACAACGTCAAAGTAACATTCGTAGTTCATCTTCTCCACTCCTCCGTTTTACAATATACCCAGAAATCGCATTGCACGATTGATCGCGCCAGGAAGAGTACCATCGCTAGGTTAGATCGTCACAACGACCAAGTCTATGACATGGCGATTCAATTCAGACCATAACACGGAACACGATCGAACATTTGAAGATAGACCCAGATGTTTGAATTATTGTGCAGCATGAGGTTCTAACTAGTTTTTTGAACTCTAACTTTGCTGCCTATTCATTCCAATAGGTATGCTAATTGTTGTAGGTACATAACTGCATCTACTCTCCTAGAAGTAAGCCGCTGTCACCGTCAGGGATCGAACACCGTCGAACCACGAAGCAAGTCCTCAACAGGCTTTTACGTCCTTAACAATGATGACACATGCCAGCCACCAGCGACACATTATTTTCGGCAGGCAATGTCTCTCGAACCTTGCTGAAGGGACGACGCCTCATAATGTGGATGTCGACAAGTCAGGCTCTTTAGCCGACGACAGTAGTAGTCAGCGAGATGCTACCTTATATATCGATACTGTCATAGCACGTTCCGAGATATTTTGCTTCGGGAAAGCAATTGCTGGAGGTGAAAGCGATGCAGGCAGCCATTGTTTGTGCTCCAAGTAATTCGTCTCACTTTGTCAGGGGCTGTAGATTACTCACACCTGTATGCTTTTTGAAGGGCTCCTTTGAGGTTGAGAGATTCGCTGCATCTCTCACTCAGGTGGGCCGTGTTCGAAAATGAGTTTAGTGCAGCACATTTCATGCAGCCTCCGCGGAACTCGTGTTCTCCTCGTCTATCTCCATCTTTGCCTTGCCCTCCTCAATCCACATTTCGAAGACCATTTCGCCCGCATCGACTGCCCTGACGGGCATGGTCTTGACGCCGCCCAGATCTTCACCTCTCCGGCGCCCATTGTTGTCAGAGCTCGCTGCGGCGCGCCCTCCTGACTTTGTAGCTTGTAAATTGGGTTCTACCGGAATCCACGGCTGCGGGTGTCCAACAGGCGGGTCAGCTGTCTCCCTCAGCTCAACGGCGATAGTAAAGGTGCAGCCCGGTGGCAGCGGCTTGAGCTTAGATTCACAAGCTGCGAGTTTCGCTAGCGCACCGCGGAATTGCTCCTCCAAGTCTGCAGGCAAGTCGGCCTTGTCTTGAATCACGTCCTCTTCGGCCGCGCTGCTCGCAAATGGTGTTTCAAAGTCCGCTCGCGGCACGATGGGGAAGCGGCTCACGTCCCACATGAAGCGCTCGAGAGGCTTGCAACTTGCGGAATAGATGACAAGGGCAACGCGTGCCACAGTACCCTTGAACAACTCGGCTTCGACAGCGGCGATGGCATCGCTAACCCAGGTGCAGACCTGCGGGTGGCGATTTTGGTGGACAGGGTAATTATAGGCGCGGGCGGTCAGGAAAGAGGTGCGCGGGTAGAGCGAGCGGTGGTGCAGGATGGTGTGAACGGCGACGGTGAGAAAAGAGGAAAACGCAGCGACGAGTGAGGCGAACGTGGGCGGGGGGCCATTGGGCGGCATATTTGGGCGCTGAAGACTAAGAGGAAGGAAGAAGAAGACGTGGACAAACTTAGCGTTGTCACGTCGGATCCTAGGTCATCGCGCGCGCGTGCCCCGCCATTTCAACCTGAGGTTCTATCTGGCTCAGCACTGCTCCCCGCGCCAAATTCTCTACGCTCTCCAAAGCAAAACATCCGACGCGTGTCCAGGGCACGACCTTACTCCCACAACCCTCCCATCGCCCACAGCCATGGAAGAGCAGCTCGTCCGCGTCCTGGCCGACACGCAGTCGCCCGACGAGGCGCCCCGCAAGCAGGCCGAGCTGCAGCTCGAGCAGCTCTACACAAATGAGGCCTTTCCGCTCGGCCTCGTCACCGTTGCCTCGCACGATTCGGTCCCCGTCGACATCCGGCAGTGTGCCCTGCTGAACCTCCGCCTGTGGGTGCAGGCCGGCTGGTCGGCAACATTCGACGAATTCAGAGGTCAATTGTTGGCAGGGCCCGAGGTTAAGGGCAGGCTACGCCAGTCGCTGCTCGAGCTCGCCACCAGCAACATCGAGGAGAGGAAGATCAAGTCAGCCGCCAGCTATGTTGTCAGCAAGATTGCCAGCTCCGACTTCCCTGACCAATGGCCCGACCTCCTGCCCTCGCTGTTGCACATGATCCCCACCGCGACCGATGCCCAACTTCACGGCGCGCTGCGAGTGCTAGGAGATTTGGTGGATGACTGCTTCAACGAGGAGCAGTTCTTCCAGAGCGCCGGTGAACTGATTCGTTCCATCCATAATGTCGCCATCAGCACCCAGAGAAAGCCCACGCTGCGGGCTTTGGCCGTATCTGTCTTCCGTGGATGCTTCGACATTCTGGAAATGGTCATGGAGGACCACAAGCAGGCAGTTAAGGCTTTTGCGGAGGAGACTCTCAGCGCCTGGGTTCCCTACTTTATCGAGGTTCTCAAGACTGCTTTGCCGCCTCCGCCTGCGGAGGAAGAGTCGGACAAACAGCTCGAGGAGACGTGGCGCGGCCTGGTGGCCTTGAAGCTGCAAGTCGTCAAGGTATGCTGGAATGGCTTAACTAATTTGCATGGACAAATGCTGACTTCTCTAGGCTCTCATGAGGATACGCTCCGTTTTCCCGTCTACCCTTTCGCCGCACAGCCCCGTCCTATTCTCAGCCACCTGGGAAGAGCTTTCCTCGCTCCAAGGTGCATACCACCAGATGTACATCGATGACGATAGGCAGAGCAGACTGGAAGACGCTGATGGGCTGCCCTATACCTTGGACTTCCTGGTCTTGGAAGAGCTGGACTTTATGCAGGCCTGCTTGAAGGCGCCGCCTGTGCGGAAAGAGTTGGAGCAGCAGTTGCAATCTCAGATGGGAAGCGGGAACACATGGGTCACTGAAGTGATGAAGCTCGCAGTGGCATATGCGCAGATCACGGTGGAAGAGGAGGGTCTCTGGAACTTGGATGTCAACATCTTTTTGTCGGAGGAGACAAGCGTCACGGCCAACTATACCCCTCGCACAGCCTGTGGTGATCTTGTCATCAAGCTCGGCGAATGGCTGAGCGCAGCGACGGTCGACGGCTTGCTTTCCTACACTCGCTCCCTCTACACGACCGACCAGTCCTGGAAGGCCAAGGAAGCCGCTCTTTATATCCTGAACCAGATGCTTGGTGACTTCCAGGACGTGGATCGTCAGGTCAGCCCCGAAGCAGCCAATGGTTTCATCGACTTCATCCGATATGCCATGCAGCAAGAAGAGGAGTTCCTAAGAGCACGCGGCTACCTCGTGGCCGGCAGCCTTACGCGCACCTCTGGCGATGCCCTGCAACATGTGGCTTCGCAGTTCATGGAGGCCTCTCTCAACGCAATCACCAACGATGAGTCTGATGTCGTCAAGGTTTCTTGCATCCGTGCTCTCCAGCATTACCTTTCTGCTATCCAGCCTGCGGTAACACTGCCCATGCAAGGCTCAATCGTCAATGCTATCTCCACGTATTTGTCGACGCAAGATCTTGACGAGCTGGCTGAGAGCGATGATCTTATGGTCACGCTCGTCGAGACTCTTCGGGATGCCATTCTGCTCGATACCCAAGTCTGTTTGCACGGCACAGGCTTAGACCTCCTTTTCACCATTGCCAGCCATGGCGCAAACAACTTTCAGCTTACCATGCTTGTCAGCGAGACTTTTGAAGAGATCACTGAAACGCTGGCAGCAACCGGTCCAGAGGCTTTCACGCGTCTCTGCGAAAAGGTTCTTCCTTCCCTCACTGGCGCCTTTGACGTCGGCTCTCTGACCGAGGAGAACGCCTTGACGAATCTCGCCGCTGAGCTGCTGTCCGTTCTCACTGAACACGGCTCGGAGCCCCTTCCTCCAGGCTTTGTTGCAACCGTCATGCCCAAGGTCAACCGTCTCCTTCTCGGCTCGAACGATGAGGAGTTGCTGAAGGCTGCCACGGCCTCCGTAAAGAACATCCTTGTACACGACCACCAACAGCTGTTTGAGTGGCACGATGATGCTGGCAAGGGTGGTTTGGAGAATGTCCTTGTTATCATTGACCGCCTGCTGAGCCCCACCGTTGACGATAACTCTGCCGCTGAAGTCGGTGAACTGGCCGCCGAAGTCGTAGAGAAGGCAGGGTCAGATAGACTGGGCCCGTACCTCATGACGCTGCTCCGTGCTGTGGCAGTTAGGCTGGGAAGCGCTACGCAGGCGCAGTTTATCCAGAGCTTGACGCTGGTTTTCGCTCGTCTCTCGCTCGTGAACGCGCACGAGGTTGTGGATTTCCTGGCACAGCTAGAGATTAACCAGCAGAATGGTCTCCAGGTGGTCATGTCCAAGTGGCTGGAGAACTCGATCATGTTCGCCGGTTACGACGAAATTCGCCAAAAGTACATCCTCTCACCACTCGTCAATGTCATGGTTAGCTAACTGATAACCACCTTTCCACAGCGTCATTGCCCTCTCAAAACTCTACGACCTTAACGACCCGCGCCTCTCTCAGATCATGGTTAAAGGTGAACTCGTGGTCCCGCAGTCGGATCGCATCATGACGCGCTCGCGCGCTAGGCAAAGTACGACATCTCTCCTTCAAACGTTTTTGCACCAACCAAAGCCCATCGAAACATATCGACTCGGGCGAGACTTGTCGCCAGAAGCTGTCTACGGATATCCTAACGCCTCGACAGATCCCGACCAATACACCATCGTTCCCGCGCCACTCAAGATCCTCAAGGTGCTGGTTGAGGAGCTTCTGTCCGCTAGCGGCAACCTGCAGCAGGGCATGAACGCAGCTGCTCAGGCCGAGTTGCAGGACGAGAACTCCGAGGACGAAGACTGGGAAGATGACCCGAACGAGCTTGACCTCGGTCTCGGCGCTACGAAGGCCGGTTAGTGCGCCACGAACAATACTCGGGAAAGGTCAATGAGTAAACTGACAAGCTCGTGTTTCCTGCAGAACTGATGGCCTATGCGGACGAGGGTGGCTACTCTGGCCGCCAACGGGACGACGAGACGCAGGCTTACCTCACCAACTTCTTCCGCGAGGCATCTCAGAAGCCGGGATTCGCCGAGATGTTCGCTGCCCTGACGCCGCAGGAGCAGGACAAGTTGCGCACCATGAGCTGAGCGGAGAAGGCAAGAAGGTCATGCGCAAGGGGGCCACTAGCAAGGCAGTCTTGTGGATGGTGCCATGTACATGACTATGACGAGAAAAAGGGTTTTTACGATGACGAGGGCGGGGAAACGTTGCTACGTTTGTACGCCGAGACCGGAATGCTGGACAAAGCTCTGCATGCGGCATTGGTAGGGAACGGTGGGTGGAGAGTGCTTTAAGCGTTGCTTCGTTCCAGCCCAGCATGCGCCGCGCATATTAAGCACGGAAATACCTAGAGCACAGTTGTGATGCACTATTGTTTGACTAAGAGTAGATAGAAGAGGGCAGCGTCGGCCGACTCGGCTTCGGGGAAGGATGTAGGTACATAGATTAAGTTGAGGCTGAATCACTAACCCCGACCCCGCATGGTCCTATTCCCGACACCTTTCGGCTGAGAGACCGAGGAGACCTCGGCGATCCTCCAGCGAGCCGTGACTAAATACTGTTTGTTCTCTCCGTCATCGCCATGGCCAAACATCGCCGTGCCTACCGAATTCACCATGAACGGCTCGCTTAAGGCCAAAGAGTCGACTGAAGGCGACATCTCGCGCCTGCCGAGCGCAACCCCCTCGCTGCGGTCCGTCGCGCCGCCAGAGAAGAATGCCGACAAAGAGCTAGCGCCCGCCACCTCAGCTGTGACACCAGACGTACCGCCCAATGGAGGGTACGGCTGGGTGTGCACGGCAGCGGTATTCTGGATCAATGCGCACACTTGGGGCTTGAACAGCGTAAGCAGTAGTTAGAATCAGCAGCGCCCTGCCCTACCCAAAAGCGGAATTCGAAAAAGCAAAGGGAGAGAGAGAGAGAAAGCGGGCAGAAGCTAACGCGCTTAACAGGCCTACGGCGTCTTCCTCGCGCACTACCTAAGCACGAACACGTTCGCAGGGGCGACGCGACTGGAGTTCGCCTTCGTGGGGGGCCTGTCCATTTCGCAAGCGCTGCTCGTCGCGCCAGCAGCGACATGGACGACGGGGCGGTTCGGCACGCGCACGACGCTGCTGGTCGGCGTGGGGTTCGAGACGGCGGCGCTGGTGGGCGCGTCGTTTGCGCGGCAGATGTGGCAGCTGTTCCTGAGCCAGGGCGTGTGCTTCGGCTTCGGCATGGGCTTCCTGTTCGTCGGCTCCGTCGGCGTCGTGCCCCAGTGGTTTACGACGAGACGCAGCTTCGCCAACGGCATCACGGCCTCCGGGTCGGGCCTTGGCGGGCTCATGTACTCCCTCGCGACCAACGCTATGATCCAGCGTATCGGCCTCGCGTGGGCCTTCCGCGTCCTGGCTATCTGCGCCTGCGTCGTCAATACGGCTTGTTCGCTGCTGGTGCGCGACCGCAACAAGCACGTCGGCTCCTCGCAGCGCGCGTTCGATGTCAGCCTGCTGCGCCGCCCCGAGGTCTTCCTGCTGCTGGGCTTCGGCTTCCTCAGCATGCTCGGCTACATCGTGCTGCTCTTCTCGCTGCCCAACTACGCGCGCAGCATCGGCCTAACAGCGCAGCAAGGATCCGTAGTCGGCGCGCTGCTGAACCTAGGGCAAGCGCTGGGCCGGTCGCCGATCGGCTTCTTCAGCGACGCCGTCGGCCGCATGAACATGGCGGCGGGGATGACGCTGCTGGCGGGCGTGTTCGCCCTCGTCGTCTGGACCAACGCCACCTCCTACGGCGTGCTGCTCTTCTTCGCCGTCCTCGTCGGCACCGTCGCCGGCACCTACTGGGCCGTCGTCGCGCCCGTCACGTCCGAGACGGTCGGCCTGCGCCGCTTGCCGGCCGCGCTGAGCATCACGTGGCTGGTCCTCGTCTTGCCGACGACCTTTTCCGAACCCATTGCGCTGCAGATCACGGCTGCGAACGGCGGGAACTATCGCGGCGCGCAGATTTTTACCGGCTTCATGTATGTGGGTGCCGCGGGGTTCATGCTCTTGTTGCGGGCGTGGAAGATTGGCGAGCTTGAGCGCGCTGGCGATGGCTCTGCTGCTACGGCGTCTACGTCCAGCTTTTTGCGGAGGCTCGTCGTGCTGAGGAGGGTGTAAGAGTCCGGGGAGCGGGGAGGGGGAAAGACGGGGCAGGCAACTTTCTGGCCAAAAAGAAGTGCGGAAGAAATTCCCAACGCTGAGGAGCGATGGGTTGGGTAAAATAGAGCACCCAGAAAAATGTACATATACGACCTACCAATCAAATAAATACATACCTACCTATCTAATTCGATAAACCACACCGCACACACCGCACATAGTTGACTAACAGAGTGGCCAACAAAGGCCGGTCCAACTGACTGACAAGCCAATTAATTCATGCATTCGTGCCACGCTAGCAACACCTACCTCCCTCTCTCCCCTCTCCCCTCCCCTCTTTCTCCCATCATCAGCAGACCAAAGGCCAAACCACAGGCCTGAGTAGGCAACAACCTCGACACGCGCGCCAGGGAGGCAGGTAGGCAGGTGGGCAGGGAGAGAGAGAGATAGACAGACACCTAGGCAGATACCTACCTACCCAGACAGGTAGAGAAAGAAAAAGAGTCGTCGTCACACAATCTTAGTCCTTAGTCCTTGATCCTGCCTAATCTCAAAGAAAGAAAG